>NC_133464.1:40417500-40487500 GCF_048565385.1 Saimiri boliviensis | reverse complement strand
TATATTTTCCAATTTATATAATCAAGCCACATGCTCATTAGCTAACTTGATAGTAGAAATGATTTCCATTGGATATTTATATGCATCAAGCACTCCAGACATATATTATCTCACTTAATTCTGAAAGGAAATTTACTGTTCCCATGAAGGCCAGACTCTGTGCTACATACACAAAGAGGTGAAAAGACATAGCATCTGCCCTAAAGAAGTTTGGGGCTGAGCACTAGTGGTTTAGAAGACATACATATCCTATGTAAGGAAAGAAACAGAAGCCTTGTAGGAAAGGACAGAGGATGTTTGAGAAACTTGAAAATTCACTATGATGTGATGGTCATCAAGGTGCATGGGGTAAAACATAAATAAATATTAAAGTCTATATTTTATACCAATTGCCCAAGATTACAGGGCTGTTATGAGTATCTTACAGCAAGGATTTTCTTCAACTGTCATTGAAATATTATTACAAGCTCTGCTTCTAGAAATAATTCATATAATAATAAAACCAGTGTCTTAAGCAAGCTGAGCTATGGCTTTGCGTATGAAATCTGCCATCTACTTAAGAAAAAACTCTGGGATCCAAATAAATTTGTTGTTGTCCAGTGTTATGAATCACAGAACCAAAAGTGATGGCACTAAGTTCAACACTTATTTCCCAGGCTTGGAAACTGAGGAGGAAAATTACATGGGTAGGTAATATTTAGAGATAACATTTTGTAAGAGACTTTGAGATATGTCAATATATTTAGATGGTATAAGTCAAGGAGAAGTTGTGTGTTAGATAATTTTAGAAGTGAAAATAATCATGGCTCTATAATATGTATTAACATTATTAAAATACAGAAACTTTTAAAGAAAATAGGCTTTTAGTCTATGAAATTCTATACAGTCACAGGAGACATTAACAGGCTCAGATATAGTTGTATGTAACACTTAGTATTGATTAATTTATATAAGATCAATTTAGAATTTAAAAGAAAAATGCCATTTGTTTAATTTTTATTGATACATAATAGATGTATATATTTGGGGGTACATGTAATAGTTTTAGACATTTATATAATTTTTAAAGATCAAATCAGCAGAATTGGTATATCCATCTCCCTAAATATTTGTCTCTTCTTTATGCTAGAAATATTTGAAATTATCCTTTTCTAGGTATTTCGAAATACACAATAGGTTGCTATAAACCATAGTCAGCCTATTGATCTATTGAACACACTAGGTCTTATTTCTTCTACCTAACTGTCTATTTGGACCCATTAACCCTCCCTCCTCCCCACTATTCTAAACAGCATCTGGAAACCAGCAATCTACTACCTTTATGAAATCTGCTTTTGTAGCTCCCATATATGTAAGAACATGTGCTAATTGTCTTTCTGTGCTTGGTTTATCTCACGTAACACAATGACCTGCAGTTCCATTCATTTTGCTGCATTTTTGAAGACTTGATATTGATTTAAGTTAGAATTTTTAAACAACGAGAAATATACAAATAAAAATATATTCCAAAACTTTAAAACAGTCATACATAATAATTTTCTTTCTAAAGGGCTTTGTATGAAAATGGTCCATAAGGTTGCATGCTAAGACTAAAATATAAAGGATAGACAAAAATCCAAATATGGCCAGTTTACTAACTACTTTATTGCCGTTAGTGCTCTGTCCTTCCTGTTAGATTATCAACATGAAAAGTTTTTAAACAAAGATGTTGAACATTGGAAATTTTGAGCAGTTCCCACAAAACAGAGTATGACACAAAGAAAGTACTTTATGGCCTGAAGCAAATCCCCTGGAATTCCTGCCTCTCCTCAGATTAGTCCTGCTTCTAAAATGTGGTGTCCTGAAGTTATCAGCAGTGAAAAGTTTCCAGAACAAATGAAGAGAAAAGCCTTAACTGTAGGACAAATTACATATTAAGGAAAAAAATCTGTATAATTTTAGCGAGGAAAGGGAGAGACAGAGAAAGAGAGAGGCTGATTTGCATTTTATTTGTTTTCATTGACATAACTTGTTTTCAGTAAATATTTACTCGTTGATTACATCACATTGGTAGACTTAATCCAAGACCAAAATACAATAACAAATTAGGTATGTAACAGTTAGTCCCAAGTCTAAATGCTTAAGTTTTCTATAATTGGAGGAAGTTAATATTATAGGCTTATCTCTACCATATATTTAATTTTTGATCAATCAAAAATAGGTAACTTGTATAATAACAAAAAATGTGCATATTGACTTACAGGCAAGGTAAGAAGTATGCTTGAAAATTTGTTGAAAGTACAGCAATTTAAGAAAAACCAAAACTAATTATTCATGAGAGAACAATACTAGTATCAATGGACAAATGCATGGAATATAAACAGAGAGATAGAGCATCAAGAAACAGTGAGTCTATTTATATACTATAAATGTCAATTATTATGGCCTATTCCACTATAGTTAGAATGAGGGGAAAGATTGGCAATGTTTTAAAACACAGAAAGCTCTTGGGAACTCCAGATGTTTGGAAAAGCTGAAATACAGTTGTTTTTAAGCCATGCTATATGCTGTCTCAGAGTTTCCCTAAGCATGTATCTTCAACAAACTCCTGAGTTTAATCAAAGTATCTCTCTTAATCTTTAAAGCATGTCTTCTTATAATTGAGATGACTGCAAAGATTATTATAATTCTTTTACTTCTGTTTTTTTCTTCTTGGAAACAGAGTTTCGCTCTTATGGCCCAGGCTGGAGTGAAATGGTGTTATCTCAGCTCACTGCAACCTTAACCTCCCAGGTCCAAGGGATTCTCCTGCCTTAGCTTCTCGAGTAGCTGGGATTACAGTCATCCACCACCACTACTGGCTAATGTTTGTATTTTAAATAGAGACAGGGTTTCACCATGTTGGCTAGGCTGGTCTCAAACTCCTGATCTCAGGTAATCTGCCCGCCTCGGTCTCCCAAAGTGCTGGGATTATAGGCATGAGCCACCGGCCTGGCCAATTAATTCTCTCTCTCTCTATATATATATATACATATCCTGTGATATATATTTATATATATATATAGATAGACAGATACATATTTTTATATATATATTTGATGTATAGATACAGATATATACACATATGTATATTTTATTTGTTTAGGCTTGAACCTATATGTAGGTTCACATTCAAATATATACATATGTGTGTGTTTGTGTTTGTATATATAAATATATTTGAACATGCTTAAATTATACTCTCCCTAAGCTGAAAACCCTACGTGAGTATTCTTTATTTTTAAAGCAGAATGAATTTACTCAGTAGTTAAAACCACTGGTCCTTCAACTAATGTTGACTTAATTCTTTTGTATAATAGAACGGAGATAATAGCTATTTAATATTAAGAAGAACATAAAATGTTTAAGTTACCGATGCTTAAGATTTCAGACCACAGTGATTCTCAGCATACAAATAAATGCTGGCATCTATTTTTGGAATCAGTGTTTTCTAAAGAATTATTGCCTTTTGAATAGTTTAGTTGGTAGACAGCAAATTACATATAGGTTCAAGCCTAAAACGACAGACATATAATTAATTTCTTTACAAATATCTCTAAATGAAGCTACTAGTTTGATATAGATATGAGTGGTAGGAAAGTTACAGGGATATTATGAGACCCATGATAAATGTTGTCATGAAAGAAAACAATTTTTAATTTAGTAGTCTCTATCAATCTAGAAAGCCCATGAATATTTACTACTAATTCACTATGCAAAAACTAGATAAAAGAAAGTATATGCAAGAGAAAAGCATCACATAACAAAAAGCTTACTAGAATAGTATCAAAATCTATTACAATTTTGGGATTACATATACACATTTGAAATCAATTATAGTTTCACGTTTCTAGGGAGAATCTTAAAAATTTATTTTTCACTATAAAATATATGTTAAAATATAGAGAAATTTTGGGCTATGATCAAGGACTTTGCAGCAAAACAATTTAGAAAACCTTGAAATAAGTACCATTAGTGATACAGTAAGTTTTTATGTATATTCACGGTCAGAATGTTCTAATGTGTTCAATATAAATGTACTTTCTAAAGGCCAGATAATTCCACCTTTGGCCTTGCTATTAATCCTTAAAGCACGTGATCTCCAAAGTTGTTTTAACTCTTGCCTGTCCGTTAGAATCTTCTAGCAATTCAGCCCACAGATCAGTATGCACTCAAAGACTGCCTAGTCTGTTTAAAGCGAATATAGTACACAGAAGACCCCCAGTCAGTTTACATTCTAGTAGTGGAAGGATACCAATGAAGAAATAACTTCCAAATAACAAAACAAATACTTCAAAACATGCCTAGATCAGCCTAGTATATTATTTCAAAAAATGCTCCATGGTGGCAAAATAATAATAATAATAATAAATAGATTAAAATCATAACATATGACAAATAAACAGTTATGAAAATATAGGTCAATTAAAAGAAAAACGGTGCACAAAGCTCTCCAACAAAAATTCTAGTAAGATTTGTTATTCCAGTTGTAGTACTGGTCATTCCTTTTGTGTTTTTCTCTTCACTACCATCTCTGGACTTATACATTTCTCTCTTACCCCTTCCTCCACCATGGTTTTGCAAAATAATTTAGCGCTAATATCTTAACTTTCATTATATAACGTAAATTAGCTTCCTTCTTATGCATCCGAAGTTAAACTTGTTAAATAGTATCTAAGGGAAAATTGAGAAAACAATGATTTAAATAATTTTCTGAGGGCTTTGTTCTTTGGCTCAACCCTAGTGGAGAATGATTGGGAAACCGATACAATTAATTATGATATTTAAATATCATTACTTAAAATGAATATTTGATGAAATTTGTTTTACCACTATACTAATTTTTACAATATTGCTATGCATAGCTTTCTGATTAAATATCAAATGTCTAGGTCAAAATATATATGATGGATAATACCTATGACATTTTTCTTTATTGTTAATGAAAAGCTTGTGAAAAATGTAAGTTAGAAATGTAGAGACCAACTGAACTAGTTGTGCACTGCATTAGAATACCTAATATAAATAACACTTGATATCAAATCTCACAATAATAAAAAATGATTAATGCCTCTTTTTCTCAATTATGCCCAGAAGTTAACATGTTAGTACCTAGATTATTGTTTTCTCACTGACATTCCATAGCTCAAATAATCTAATTTGTAGAAATATACTCCTTCTCCCTAAGGCACTTAGCAGAGCTATTTTTATGTTGAAAGGGAAATGTTTTATGTAAGCATTTTTACTTTTTGTGAGTAGTCTTTTTGGTGGAAAAAGGGTACCCCTCCTTAACTTAATCTCTCTCCACAGATTTAGTCCTATTAAATTATTTAAATACCCAATTGTGTTTCCTTTCCTCGTTGACAGCTGATTAATTGTGCCCTTTTAATGTTTTCCAAAGAAATAATACTTATTCACAACACTGATTATTTGATGGCTATGTCAAAAAAAGAGTAGCAAATTGTTCTATCCATATTTATAAAGTTTCAAAATATTAAGTTAAAATTAAAAATACATGAAAAGGCTCTTATATTCACAATTTAACACTTATAATTTGAAAGCATGTATTTGCATCTCCAAGAATAAATTTCTAATATACTGACTAAAATAATATTTTAATTTTTTTCATGAAATTATGAAATAGGGGATGAAAATTTAATTTTTACCTGTGAAAATAAGTTTGGTTGATATTAACAAAATATAAGAAACTTTTGTAGCTATGTAGAACCTGGGCTTTCTTGGTATATTTTGAAACAACTACTAGTACACTGGCATATAAAATATATCTCTATTTCCTTATTGGTCCATTAACTATGTTTTTTAATTCAAAAGAAGAGAGAATCATCCTTTTTATACTGTTATTGTTCTCTTATGCTAAGTAAAATGACAATGACCCTAAAGCCATTGAAAAAGTCAAATAGCAGACCCTTTAGGAACTGAGACATAACGATTGGGACTTTTTAAAAATGTACTGGTAACTAAATTGTAACTTACCTGTTGTATAAGAGAAGTGCTGCAGGTCTTCATTCATATTTCTTTTTGTTGAACAGGTTTAATTTGTACTTAATATTGTAGGTTTTAAAAACCCATATATATATACATAATGTAGAGAGGTATTTCTTCTGTGACTAAAATCTAGATCATATGTTGAATTGGAAAAACAAGGAATATATAATCATACATTACCTTTTTCAATATGCATCCTTTTTGACTCATGTCCCATGTCATGACCAGCCAAATCCCCCTCTTTGGGCCCAGGGAGTACATTTGGTGATAAGCCCATCAGCATCTGGTTCATGGACAACCCATTCTGATGAACTGCTGTTAAACCCAAAAAACAAACAAACAAAACAAAACACAAAAACACCATAACACACAAGGTTCCAATAAGTTAATTAAACTCTTTTGGACTCAACAGTAAATATAGTATTAATATAATGGTTTAACTTTAAACTTATAATCTATCCCTAAAAACACTATGATAAATAACATGACAATTCATCAGACTAAGCAGAAAATACTGAAAATGACATCACTTCACTTTATGTTTATTTTGTATAAAATAAAATTTGTATGGAGAATATACAACTTTAAAATATAAGAATAATAGAGTAGAAATTGCCATTTGGCAAACACCATTAAGAATAATTGATTGCTTCAGAGATCAAGGGATAGATAATTCTAAAACTAGTGAGTGGAAGTTTGGTAAAGAACAGGATATTTGCATAGTCTTAAGATATTTTGTCACAACATACTCACTATCTACAAAGGTAAACAACAGCAGCAACAAAAAATAATATCGCAATAGAGAAACCTGGTAGTCACCACCTTAAGAAAGTGATAAAATTATTGCTGGTATTGTAGAAATGTGTGTCTCCTGAAGTGATTCACTAAGAAAGACACACTATCACAGCTGTGTGATTCCTGCCAAATATCCAAAACCTATGTTTAATCAAGAGGAAACATAAAAAAACTAAACTGAGGGACATTCTACAAAATAAATGGCCTGTACTCAAAAAAAGTGTTGTTACTGAAAGACAAAAAGGACTAATAAACTGTTCCAGGTTAAAGAATACTAAGAAAATATGAGAAATAGTTGTAGTGTGTGATCCTAGATTGGCTTTAGTACCAAGAAAAAAAAAACTTGCTTTTAAAAATACTGGAGAGAAAACCAGTGCAATTTAAATAAAAACTGTAGTTTAAATTTTAGTGCCATCATATTTTCCTGATTTTGATCATTTTTCTTTTGTTATGTAAAAAATGTCCTTGTTTGTAGAAGATAAATGAAGAGTTTGAGGTAAAGATGCATCTAATTCATGAGAGAAGGACTAGGTGACATTATGCCTTTATTGAGATATCACTTTCAGAGACCTTCATGGGTTGATTGATGAGGTAAATCAGGATGACAAGCACATAAGAATGATTTGTATTATATATGAAAATTTTCTGTAAGTCTAAAATTACTTTAAAGTAACATGTTAGAAACGAATATACATATATGTGCACATATATGTATATGCATATATATGTGTATGTGTGTGAATGAGGATGTATTTCCACTTCAATAATTATGATATCCCAGGCATACAAAAATGTACCCTTTGTTTCTATCAAAAATTTTAAAAATAATATAACCATTAATAAAATTATATGAATGTGTAACAAAACTCTTTCAAATCTTCCCCAAGCTGTCTGTCATTTTCATTTTTTTACAAAAAAAAAATTTTTGCTCTAGGACAGCACCTTTCCAATGACAACATCTTATAATGAAACCAATATTTATCATTAAACTTCTGATTCTAGTGTCAACATATCATAAAAATATACAGTAAATGTTTTATTTGAAAACTATTTTAAAGTAGTATATAAAGTTATAAAATTAAGAAAATATGCTTCAGGCAGGCCAAAGCAAGTATATATATACATATATTTTGTATTATGTTGAATTATATAATTGCCAATAATTGACTTTTATTTATAATTATTTACATAGCATTTAACTTAATTTTTAAATTATCTACTTCAATAGCTCCCAGATCAACAATTTTCACGTTATGCATACATTCCTTTATAATCTACAAAGTCACTTTCTAGAAAATGATTTCCTATTATGAAAATATTCTCAAATACCAAATAACTTAAATAAATTTTGTGTAATTAGATGAAGTTTATGCTATAAACATAATTTCATAAAATAACAGCTAAATTCTAGGCAAGCAATATATATAGGTTTTATCAACCAAGTTATTCTCTTTTAATATAGTCATTTATCAAAAGAACAATCTGATATTAATGTACAGACACAAAATTATCTGTTAATTGGATGGCATTTTAACTTTATTCTTAATTTTCTTGGCCATAAGGACCAAGATTAAATATTATGGAAATGTTATAAAATAAAATACAGCCCTACTTCTCAAATTTTAATAACAACAACATACGGCAAGAGTATGCATTACTGATTGTTACTAATTCAAATTCTCAAATTTAGCGAATTTCAAATTCTTTAATTCACTGATCACCAGAATGAATTAGAAATATATGCTTTTTGAATTTGTTATTTTGAATCTGACTTATTTCTCTTTGTGGACATCTCCACTAAAACAAGAATAAAATTTAAAACTTAGTGAATTACAAAATGGAAGGGTAGGATTTGAGGAACGATGTTGAATAATCCATAAACAGTGGACCTAGACACTAGGTATATGAGAATTGGTTGTGTTTACTTCAGAAACCAATCTAGAAGGTTACTTATTTTCTCTGTTTCATGGCTCAAATCTTTATATGTGGCATCAAAGAGAGGAAATTTATATCAGGACCTGTTAATGTTGTGTCATACCTCATGATATTGCAAACTGGGAAACATAATTTTGAGAGATGGCTATTGCTACAGAGCTTTAGAACATGATCCATCTGAGATCTATTTGGAATGAGGGCATGTTGATTAGAAAAGCCAGCTGAACCTAATAAAGTTTAAAATGGTGACAAGTAGAAGTATGAGACCTACGGATTCTGTCAGAAGAGCTCTCAGTCCGTGCAGGGGAGCTGGACACGCTGCTGCTGCGATGTGATGATGGGTGACTGCCAGGCCTTCTGCCCTCCTCCAGAGAGGGGGCAGGTGAGGGGCTATCGGGAACACGCTCCTGCACCACCAAGGGAGGGAAGGAGGGAAGAAAAGAGGTTAAATACAATGGAATTTTACTTAACGAATGTTGGTTTTTCTCAATACAATAAAAGATATGAAGAGAATAAACACTTTATTTCATCAGCATTTAACTGTACTAAAAGATACGCTTATCTTGAGCAAAGTCAAATAAAGTAGAAAAAGATGATTTATGAAAACTATGGTCCTACAGGTAAGCATGACTGTAGTCACTGCAAATGTCAATCCACTCTGGAGAAAAAGTAAGCCCTAAGAAGACACCCAAAAATATCCATATAAGAACTCATTAAACAACAAAGAATTCAGGGAATAAAAGATTATTTATCATTTTGAAGAAATCTTTAAATATATTCCCTTGTTTCTGCAAGTATCAAAGGTCACATAATAAACACATTATCAACATGACTGACCATAATAATCATACCAGAGGAGTTTTTAAAAGGTATTCCATCCGGGCACCGCTCTGAACATAGTCACGTTTTAAGGCATCGTTTAATTAATATTGGAATAATTTTCTTTAATTTAAATAATTTTCAGAGTACCTACCACAGCTAGTTTCAATTCAACCACACAAATGTATTAAAGGCAAATTTGTGAAGTATGTATCAATTGTGTCCCAGGGAAATTTGGTACTGTGTTTCCTCATACGCTATTTTATGTCAACACTCTTGTTTCCTCCATACCTCCATCTCTAAGCTCTGTACATTCTCCATTATACAAATACGCAGGTGGATTATATAAATGCCTCCAATTGCTATTATAAACGGCGTTACAGATTCAGAAAGAAGGTACCCATTGGTGAACATTTTCTACTTTGATTGACAAAATATACCGTCAGTTATTAACAGATACAGGACTTGATGAACTGTCTTTGCAATAATTAATAAATAGTTAAAAGTCTGGAAGAAAACTACATAAAGTATGTAGATACATAATTTACTTATGAGTAGTAAGTACATTCTTCTTTATTAGGGTGAAAATACGCAAATATGACATAGAGGAAAAAGTTCTAAAATATAATTGGCCTGTAGGAGGCTCATGTTTCCAAAATGTCAATGTTAATATGGAAAACAAAGAGGAGTTTCCAGGCTTTGTACTGCCAGTGAGAATGGTGATCATGCTCATCTTCGGTCAAAGTGATTTTATTAGCAGCATGATGGTCTGAAATCCTACTGCACATCAGAATCACCCTGGCAAGTTCTTAAATGTGCGTATGCTTCAGTTTGACTCCCAGAAATTCTGGTTTACTATTATGGCTTAATTGTGTTCCCCCAAAAGATACGTTGAAGCCCTAAACTTTGGTCCCTATGAGCATGAATGTATTTGAAAACTGAGTTTTTGCAGACAGAATTAGTTAAGATGAGAATATACTGGATTAGGATGGCTTCTAAAACCATATCATTCGTGTCTTTACAAGAAGATATGAAGATAGGAGGAAAAAATGTCATGTGACCATTGAGGCAGAGATTAAATTTATGCAGCTTCAAGCCAAGACATGCCAAGGATTGCCAGCCCCTACCAGAAGCTATGGAAAGACAACAAAGGATTCCACCTAGAATCTCAAAGGGAGCATGGCCCTCATAAATTCTTGATTTTAAACTTCTAGATTCCAATAATGCAAGATAATAAATCTCTCTGGTTTTAAGCTACCCAGTTTCTGGTTCTTTGTTACAGTGGCCCTAAAAAAACTAATACACCAGGTCTAAAATGGGACCCAGACTTTAGTATTTTTTTAAGGCTCTTTCTACGATTTTAATATGGAGCCAAGATTGAACTGTACTTTCGTCATACTCTTTTAATTTTTCAATGGTGTACACTGCCAATAAACATCTTCAACAGATATGCTGAGACTTCATTTTGGAAAGCATGACAAATAAAACGAAAATAAGCAGAAAAAATAGCCAGGCGCTTTTCCCAAATCCATATAATAAAATGGTTTCCTAACATATATTCCATGGAATTAAAAAAAAAGTTATATGAGAAACTTCATGACAAAACAATATTGTAAAGAAAGAAAAAAGTCAATTAAATGTTACTCTCAAAAGTTGCAATGTGTATTAGAATCTCGTCATAAGGATAATGTGTTGAACTTTAGAGTTTCTGGATAGGACTAGTATGTGTTTATAGGCTTCTGTAAAAGACAGTAAACCCCCACAGAAGGCAGATGTTAGCATTATACTAAAAAGCATTAGCCCTTTACCTTAATTGATCAGAGGTTAACAATTAAGTGCTTTATTTTCTGCAAACAGCAAAATTGATATGTAGGTAAATGTAAGCAACATGCAATATATTTTCCAGCTCAAGTTCTGTAGGATTTCCACTTGAAATACTACTAATATACAAATAAGAAAAGGGGGAGGGAGAGAAAGAAAGAGAGAAGATATGGGGAGAGGAGAGAGTAAACAAGGGGGACAAACACAAACACATACACCCCAGATATTAAAATTTAAAACTGACTTGTTCAGAGAAGTTTATAGCATGCATGCATTTGTAACACTCAAGGATACTAAAGAAAGGTAGCATCCAACTGTACAGTTTGCAGAATAAGATATTTTGAAATCTTTATCACAAGTAGCATGGAAAATGAACATATTATCCTTTATTTTTCCAAACTAAAAAAATCAAGCTTGTATGCCTCCAAAATGTCTAAGGCAATCAAATGACCAAAAGTTTTTTAAAACACACATGTATATGACTGAAAAGATCAGAAACTTCACATCTGGATGCCAAAACTCACTTCCTGTCTTCTAATTATCCTAAACTATAAAGAAGCTTCAAATGACAATATGCTTATATCAAATCATTATAATCACAAATCAAAGGATAATCTTGGCTTGTGTACAGCCAAGCCATAATTCAGAAGTTGAATTTTGTATGGTTTTGAAGTATTTGTGCACTTACAGAGGATGCATTTATAAGACTATATGTAGAACTTCTTTTAATTTGTATAAATATATTAAGAAACAATACTGCAGCTAACTGCATATATGCCCAGACATTCACTCTTAAAGTCTAACCTTGCTTTCTTGAAATTCTAATAGAAACATACAGTTTGCCTAAGCTTTAGAGCTAATTCCTAATACATTTAACTGCTAACACTTGGGATTACACAGAAATACATAGTGTGTATTTGAGAAAATACATTGCTATATTATTGTAGGAACAGAATTTTCTAAAATAAGCATTCTTTTATTCAAAAGGTCACTCACATCAGTACTTATCTATCAATAAATTTTAATGCTTTTGTTAATAATGTTAGTGATCTTTCGGTGGCATATGTTTGGCTGAACAGACATAAAGTACAATATTGAAATAAATCAGTCTTTCTAAAATGATTTTGCAAGTCTGATATTCCTGTCATAATAGATTTCCTAGTGGTACTAATGGAAAGCATGAGAATATAATTTTTCAGATATATTTAACTCATTAAAATGCTTAAATATTAAATAGATAAATTTCTAGAAAAATATTATGTCGTTAAAATAACTCCTTGTTTATTTTAACCTTTCCCCTCTAAGTAGAAAAATGCTTTATTAGTCAATGTACTTAAATGTCAAAGTTGTCTATGATCATCCCTTTAATTCATGACTTGTTCAGTTATTCACTTACACATCCCAAATAATCTTAAAAAGATATACTAAGTAAAAATAAATTTTATTAAAATTGTTATGTAAAATGCATTTTAACAGCTTAATTTAAAGCTCATTAAATATGTATAAGTAAAATTATAGTATTTAATTTAGCTTTAACTTAGTTTTGCTTTTATTGTAGGTTTGTGTTTAAGAACAAAGGACAGGAAGACAATAGTTAATACTGTTATTTGAAGAAAATATTTTAATTTATGCAAATTTTTATGATTTAAAAGCTTAACCATTCAATTGAAACTTTCTATAAATTGAGACACAACATATTCAGTCATTTTACTTAATGTATAATTTCAATCTTTGGAACATAATGTATTGTTCTTTGAAGAATTTCATTAAAGTAAAATCCATTGAGCAAGTAAGATTTGAATACACTGTTGCACAATAAATTAATTTATTTCAACAGCTTAATTCTTTTATCATATTTATATGCTTGCCTTTCCAGAGTATTCTATAAGATGGAGAATAATGGAGGCAGTAAAGAATTGCTTAGGAGGGAACCTTGTAATCATGACTGAAACAAAATAGATAATGAGTTTTATTCAGACATAATAAGAAAGAAGCAGTTCAATGTCTATAAGAAAACTATGTAAACTAGATTTATCATTTCATTTGTGTAATACCCTTTAACCTCCAATATGGGTATGAAGTAGGACAGAGAGGAAAAAGATTTAATTTAATACTTCAACACACTGCTTTATAGTCCTGCATCAACTCTACCAATCAATAAAACACAATCTTTTGCAATGTTCCATCTTTATAAAACTTGCCACAATAATAAATGAAAATTTAAGAGGAGTAGTCTTTTACTGAAAAAAAAAAAAAAGGTCATACTAATAAACTAATAGTAACAGAAGAACAACAAAGGAAAAGGGTCTGTAAGATAATTCAGAATCAAAAATAGAATCCAAAAACAATGTACTAAACTTCTAAAATAAGAAGTATAAAATGTTCAGTAGTACACACAGTGATTAAACAGTTTTAAAATTGCATTATCTCAACTGCCCCCCTCCACCTTAAAAATATGTTGTATTTTATCAAATTAAAATATTTTCTTAGGCTAAGTATAATCACAACTCACTTCTCTAAAGGATTATTTAATTTAGCTTTCATTTATTTTGCTCTCCTTTTAATTATCTTCATTTTTTATGTTTTTCAGTAGAGATTCTGTAACTGAATATGATCTAGAAGTGGGGAAACATATTTGTAATATTAAATGTTATCCTTTTTGTTTTGTTTTGTTTTTGAGTCAGAGTCTCACTCTGTCACCCAGGCTGGAGTGCAGTGGGACAATCTCGGCTCACTGCAACCTCCACCTCCCAGGTTCAAGCAATTCTCTTGCCTCAGCCTCTGAGTAGCTAGGATTCCAGGAGTCTGCCACCATGCTCAGCTAATTTTTTATATTTTTAGTATAGAAGGGGTTTCACCATGTTGGTCAGGCTGGTATAAGTGATCCTCCTGCCTCGGCCTCCCAAAATACTGGGATTGCAGGTGTGAGCCACTGTGCCCAGCCTAAATGTTATATTCTTATACTTTTCATCTATAAAATTGATGAAGTTGATCAGCATTTTATATAACCAAAACTTCTGAGCTTTAAGAAAACTCAGACTTAAATTCATTAGTTCAATGAGTATTTACTGAATACTTACTTTGTACCAGGAAGGAGTTAGGCTCTGGTTATGTAAAATTAAGCAAAAGTGACAAAAATTATTTTCCCCATGGAGCATATATGATACCTGGTAAATGTTGTTAGTGAAATGCAACATCATTCACCCTAAGGGTGGTGTTCAAATTCCTTTTCTTTGGAAAAATGTGCAAAGACAAATAACAGAATTGGAATTCTGTATTCAGAAAAATGCTTAAATGTACTTTCAAGAAACAGTCAATAATGCTAGCAAGTTTACACCCGGTTGAGGACCAGGCAGCCCAAATCAAAACTCCATAGCTGAGGAGGCCCCAAGCAATATTTTCATAGCTTTAAAGAAAACTTTGATTATGGAACTCAATAAAATACTCAAGTTTTCTAAATATGAAACTGGCAAGACCTGGTGAAACAACTTAATATAATCTGAAACAGATTAACCTTATTCTCCTGTTCTTTTTGAACTTACTCACTGGCAGTAGGGGACTATATTTTTCTCAAGTTTGTATGAACATTCAGGTAGACTTGTAACTTTTTAGGTTGCTATTTGATAATACAGTTACTTTAAGCAGCAAAATAAAATCTCGTATCAGGATTTATATAATTCAACCCCAGATGATAATAAATACTAGCATCTTAATTAAAAGGTAGGAATTCTTCCTTTACTACAGCCAAGGGATATAGAGGTCAAGGAAGAATAGCAAGGGAAAAAAGGTAAGTTCTGATTTGACCAGCACTGCCTTTAACTGGCACCAATCTCTCTGGGCATGGTAAATGTTTAAAGTTAACATTTTACCTAGTAAGGCACAAATGTATGTTCTTACAGGCCACCACCACTACGAGCCTCTCATCTGCAATTCCCTGGATGAGTCTAACTCATCTCTATGTTCCTCTGTCTCTTGAGTTTCCTGCATAGTTATATCTGGAGGCTTTATTCAAGTTGATGTGGGGATATGACTACTTCACAGATGGTGTTGCAAGCTTCTAGAAAGAGTGTAATGTCTGCTTGGTTGCCTTTTATGATGCCAGCCACCACTGATGATCATGGCCGCAATTCATCATTTCATTAGGGCTTGCAATTTCCTATATATTTATTTGCTAGATGGTTTCTATCATCATAAAGTTACCTCATGAATCACTTGGCTATTTTTAGGTTCAGTTTGTATGGAAAAGGCAAGAATAATGCTCGATCCCTTCCATTTATTGATCTTTTATTTAAGCCTTTAATATCCCTTAAAAACATCACTTCCCCAAAAATTCTCCAAATGTGAACAGAGTTCATTTTAGTATTATCATGAAATCATGAATTTAGACATGTGATATGTTTCAAGGCCTTGAGGTCTCATTAGTTGTGGTGTTGTAATACTTTCTTTTTTAGGTTAACATCCTTGTTCATATTTAATATCAAATTCAAATAAACCTAAAGAGAACATGCTTATTTTTTCAAACTAAGTAAAAGTATATAAAATAAGTTTTTGTGAAAAAAATTTATGTCTAAAAGTGCTGCATACTCTTGGAGATTCTGATGTTTGTACAAAGAGTAAACTATTCGGTAACTAAAAACAAACATAAAGTATATGACGTCGCATTGTTCTAAGATTTAATCTACTTTGAGAATTAGGTCACTCTGGTTGTAGTTTTTATAATCCTTTAAACTTCAAGTAATGTCCTATTTCCTAATATAGTATTTTCAGAACTTGCTTTAAAATATTAGTACAATTATAAATTGCATTTTTCATAGTTTAATTCTTTAAATGAGAATGTCCTAAAGTCTCTCTCTGTCTCTCTCTCTCTCTCTCTCACACACACACACACACACACAGAGAGAGAGAGAGAGAGAGAGAGAGAGAGAGAGAGAGAGACATAACAGATCAGCAAAGAAAATTAACAAATTTAAGTTACATTTCTTGTTTTCTGAAAACTATAATGTGTCATGGGAGGAAAGATGTATATCCAACAATATAGAGTAATTTGAATGTTGTCATGTTTCTCCAAAACAATGCTACATTATCGCTGCAAAAAAAAAATCTAAAAATGCATTAAAAAATCTGTTTTGCATACAGTGTGCTACAAACCCCAAAAGTCCTTGATTAAATGAAAGCAGTGTTATATTAGGTAAAATGGGCAGAACAACAACAACAAAAAATAGAGAGTCAGAGGGACAGAGGGTCTCACCATAGAATTGTGGCTATATTTCATAAGCTTGACAGGGATTCCCTGCAAAATTCTAGAACTTACTTTTTAAAAAATGATTATAGATACTTGGAGAGAAAACAAAATAGTAATATGATGAAAATAATGTTGGTATAGAAAAACTTCCAAAGATTCTATAAATAGTAATTTAATCATTATATCAACCTAATAAGGTAGTACTGTTATTACATACAAATGCAAATATATTAAATACTTGTCTACAGCCACACTAATTGGAGGTGATAAAATCGAAATATAAACTCAAGTAGTCTTCCTTCAGAACACATATGCTGCCTTTCTTCCTTTCAATACTACTTCTATTTCAGCAAGAACCGTTTTTTAAAATCTTTATAACATTCTGGATGTATTAAATAAAAACTAAAAAAAAATATTGATTCATTCAGGAGAATTTGGGGTTACATAATGAATGATACCTAGAGAATCAATTAATAGAACATTTCAACCTATTAGGAATTCTCCAATGACAAGAGAAATTGATCTCTTGATTTATCTTTTTTATTTTACTCAGTCATTTAAGGTACAAAATTTGGAAAGGATACAAAGATGGCATAAATAGCTAATGTGATAGTTTGAGACGTTAATACTCCAATGCATCTAAAGACCCTGAATCAATGGAATAGAACCTTAAAACTTAATGTGGGTTAATAAAAATTCCTAACACAAATAAAAGATGAAGAAAAATTGGCTCAACAGAATTTTAGTCAGAAAGGCATGAAATTTACTGAGTCAGACATTCAACTACCAAACAAAATCTTAGGAACTACGACTAGATTTATTGACCATTGTCTAGATTGAGGTTGATGTCTAGTGTCTCTTCATGGCAAAATTCACTTCTAGAGTATTGTAAGATAGGGAATTACTTAAAGAAAAAGAAGGCAACCAAAAAGATGAAGAATGGTCAGAACAAATTAGAATAACTGGCCAAGAAAACAGAAATACTATAGGTACTAAAACAGAGGACTTAAATATGGAAATGGCTAGAACCCAGAAGCATTAATAGACATTTTTCTTCCAAGAAAATATAACAAAGTTAAGGTAGAAGTGATTGAGATACAAAATTTAATTTGATTAATGAATATACTTCTCACTCTTAAATTGGGTGCAAATAGATTAGGCTTTCTACAAAATCATAGATATATAAAAATGAATAAGAAGGAATTATTTCTCCATTATGGGGGAAGCTGGATTACATAATATCTCAAGTTTATGTTGCTTTATGTTATATGAATGTTAAACAGAAAAAGTATATGGGCATCACTGACACATAAGAAATTAGTATGGGTACAGTTTATTATAATTATTTAATATATCCCTACAGATATTTAGGGAGAGAGAGAGAAGAAATTGTGTATATATACACATAACTAGGAATTTAATTAGAATTATTATTGTCTAAAAAGTGTATGTCTGTTTCCTCCTCAAAATAATCTTGACTATACGCCAATACAACAAGCCATAGGAAGTCTAAGTTTGATACTTTCGCAGACTCTTTCACGGAGGCTTGCATTTAAAGCAAATAAAAGTGGGAAAGTCTTCATCTATCTAGTTTTCTTTTCTTCAGTGCATTTAATTCTTTCAACCTTAAATCGTCAATTCTTTTAATTTTTTTTTTCTACTTGGCTCTGTTGTGTTTGAGAGTTTAGTTTGAACTGCTTCAATTATCCATAGCCTGAGATTCACGTGGACTTGGGTTAATCAGGGGTCTAAGACAGGTATCAACAAACTTTTTTTGGTAAAAGGCCAGATAGCAAGTATTTTAGTCAACTCTGTCTTTGTACCCGAAAGTAGCCATAAACATACATAAATTGAGATGTGGCTCTGTCCCCAAAAAACTTTATTTACCAACACTAAATTTTCAATTTCATATAATTCTCATGTATCATGAAATATTTTTCTTTTCATTTTTTTTCCAACCACTTAAAAATGCAAAACCACTGTTAACTCAAAAGCCGTAAAAACCAGCAGCAGAACGGATTTCACCCACCTTTGGCAGCTTGGGAATTCAGACCTTGCTCTATTTCATGCACTGGCATTGATATGTTAATGAAAAAAATTTTGGAGCTCTTTTACTTCATAGAAACAGTTAAACAAAAAATATTTTTAAAATATATAACTCCTAGAGCTGCATTTTTGCTTCTCTTTTGTCCTAAAAATTCTTATTGCCATCTGCATTCAGGCTGAGTTTTAATTTTGAGTCTTGTCATTACTCTCAAAAATGTAAAAGGTACATTCCAGCACTTAAAACATCACTCAAAGTTCTGTTTTCTCTTCAAAGGCTATTTCTCCAATTGCTTTATAATTCCTTCATAGGGGCTCAATATTCTTTGATATTTAGCATTTCTTTTTTTATTTGAGCATTTTATTTTTCAATATACACATATTTTAAAAAATAGTTGTGCTACTTGTTAATTAGAATACTTAGATGAGCTCCTTTTAATACATCCTTGGTTGTCAAAATTTAGATAAGTAGGAGGAAGAAGTCGAGTTTCCTCTGGAAGAAGTCTATAGAAATAATTCAGGACCAAATGAATGGGAAGTCAGAAACATTCCTGTGTTTTCTTAGGTTAAGTTTAGGAATGGAAAGGAGGGGGATATTCAGAGAAAGGAAGAAATTTATTTAACTCTCACTTGCAACCGACCTTCATACTTATTAATAGAATCTTCCCAGGCAAACCAATGTGTAGTCCCTATTCTAGTTACCCACATGTGTCCAATATTGTTGAAGGTGACATAGGAGTCAGCTATTTTCTTTGAGGAAAATAAAAACTTCCCCCAAACTAAACTTAATTAACATCTATTAAGTGAGTTTACTAAACATGCTTGTGCTATACAGTTGACCAATACATACATTTAGACAGGTTGATTTATTAACTTGTTCTCTCTAATACTTAGAACTTCTTAGAGGACCTATTCCTCATCCTTAGTCTCTGAGGTGACTCACTTGATATTTATCAGGTCATGCGCATGTCTTTAAGCATCTAAAACTGTTAGAATTATCTCATGCCTTTCTTGAAATGTGTTTACTTTCAATAATCTTTATCTATCAGTGTCAAATTTGAAGTTATATGAATGGTGTGTCTCACAAAATAAAGGCACCATGATAAAAATGAGCTTTTCACCTCTTCCACCACATCCAACTGAACTTCACTTTGATGTTGGAAACAAAAACTATCGGCTTTTTCTTTCTGTAATCGTTCTCAATTAGAGATACTGTTCCCCATTTGGCTGCTACTGTTACCATTTACATCAACACATTCAAAATCCACAACTTCCTTTAATCTGCATATAACCAAGTTTCTGAAAATATTTGCACCAAGAGAAGTGGGATATAACTATGACTTAGTAGGTGTTGGTACATATCTTATGACATAAAGCAACTTCACTTTATTCTCTTTTCGTGTGTTTTCTTCCTTTCTCCATTAATCCCCCTCCCTTCCATTTCTAAACTTAGTCTAAGAAAACACAGGAATTTTTCTGACTTCCCAACATTTACCCCTGAATTATTTTCTATAGACTTCTTCCAGAGGAAACTCAACTTCTTCCTCCTACTTATCTAAACTTTGATAACCAAGGATGTAAAAGGAGCTCCCCTAAAAATTCTAATTAACAATTAGTACAACTATTATTTTAAATATGTGTATATTGAAAAGTAAAATAAATCAATATATAGATAGACTCTTTTGGATGCAGGAATATGTAAGCCATCCCTCCTGCAAATATTACTACAGGTCATAACTTAGACACCCATTATGACTTTAAACTTCTAAAATCTGTTCTTCTATAATATGTTTGCCTTATTTATTAATGTAAATCTTATCTAAGTGAGAGATTTTAAATAGTCACCAGTTTTGAAAGTAAAAATTACATAATTAATATTATGAGAGGATTCTTTATGGTAATCATTACCATGTTTTAATGAGATTAATCACATCATATAATTAATACTTAGTACCTTGTAATATTTGCTTAATGTAGCCATTGACTACAATGATGGGAAGACTTAGATGGTTTTTCCCTCAGCCAAACTCATCTTCTAGGTAATTTCAATGAGTGAGGCAATCAGAACGCTTAATTCTCGATAATACCTATTGCCAAACATCATCATAAATTACATAATACTGTGATACCTCACCTATTGAATCATCCAGTAACAATCTTCCTCTTAAAGTTATTTGGAATAGAGAAGAGTTTTCAAAGGTCTTTTTTATCAGTTCCTTGGCTGATAACAATGTGGCACTCACTGGCATTCTTTCAGATGGAGATCTTTTAGTAGTTGATCTGAGTCTACTGTGAAACTTTTTGTTATTTTTTCCTCTGGTATTGATACTACAGAAAATGACCAAAGCATCTGGGACAAATCTTTGTTTTTAGGCCAGTAATATAAGAATAATTTCTATTTGCTTATTACTGAACATTATATATAAGTAGTATCCAGGTCTTTTACATAACATGTGCTCCAGAGGCTACCCTAAATTTAAATGTATTATATTCAGAAAAATTGGATAATTAAAATGTCAAATAATGATGATGCAGCCTGAAATATCTTTTACTTAGTTTAAAAATTAATAATCTATTCTTAATTTTTTTGTTATTTCTTACTCCTTAGCCAATCAGATGATGCAGGTAAAATATTTTTATTTAAATAAACATTTTAAAACTATAAAAAAGATATTTAAATATATAACGCATATGATGCACACACACACACACAGATACACAGGGATAGAGGAGACAGAATTGTGTCTTTATGCACATATGAAGTTTACATAGCAATAAAGTTACCTTCAGTTTAGTGTATTTCTGAATTTATGAGAACTTCCAATTTTACTATTTCATTTAGTTTTTACAACATAATCCACAGTGGACTATGCCTTTATTAGATATTTACTAGAATCAGGAAGATTGAGGTACATGCCTAAGGTGACAGAGCTAGGAAGTGGCAGAATTTATCCCTTCTGGTCTTCTGATTCTCTGCACATAAAGGCTTGTAACACCACACACACATACCCACAGCTGCTCAGGTAAGAACACAGGCAATGTAAACTATATCATTTAATGTCCTATGTTCTTCTCTATCTTAATAGATATACAGAAAATTTAAAGCAACCCTAGCCTGCCTAAGTAATGTGCCCCTGGGGCCACTTGCTACAAGTGATTTTTTTCATAATCTATTTATCTATTTCATAATCATTCACTTAGCTTTTCAGAGTTCAAATTTGCTTATGGAATAAGAAAAAAGGATTAAGAGATAGTACCTTAAGATGAATATACCAAAATAATTGTAGAAGAAAACAATTACCTTAATAACAGATGTCTCAACTCTGGATGGGGGACTCTGAACTTGTGCTGCTGCCGCCATATTTGCAATGGTGCTGAGGTGGTTCATCTGGCTCATTGCCATGGTGACAGATGCTGGAGGTAGGCTGACAGGAATTAGAGGGTGGGGCATCATCATAAAAGGAAGTTCCAGTCCTATAAGAAATGCACATATATCATCATTGCTCTGGAGGACAGAAATCATTAAAAATGGAAACATACAAAAGTTTTCTAATACTGGTAGTCAAATAAAAAATATTTTTTCCTCTTCATATGCAAAAATTTCACTCATTATTCCAAGAAACTAGGCTTACAGCTATCTGGTTTGGTGCCAATGTTTATCATTTCATGACTTTTCCTGTGTTTAATACAAATGGTCAGTTCTTTGCTATATTATTCCTATAATCAGTCTGAATCTTGCTTAAAATACTAGGATTTTCTTTAACTTATCCCAATTGGTTATCTAAATAGAGTATATCTTTTTATTATGTCCTATTTTGCCAACTGATAATTATAATTTTAAAAGCTACCATTTTTAGTGCTAAAAAATGCCATCGTACCATTTGGTAGAAGGTGGCTCTGCTGAAGATGGTTGAGAGGATGACTAATTGGAAGGCTACGTACTCCAGGCATGCGGGGGTGGGTGACAGAGGCCTGAGGTCCCTGGGATGGGGAAGAGGGCAGTGTTTCCTTATCCCAGGAACCATCACTGCTGCCTGTGGGGAATGAATATAAATTACTTGGATATAATATTATTCCAAATATTCCAATGACTAATTTAAAACGAGGATTTAAAAATATATATCATATTTGGAGTTGGCAACCTGATTTCTAGGGAAATAAGTCAAAGTAAGTAAATTTCACCTAAGCAGCACCTTCTTTTGATTTTCTATTTCTCATATTGGACCTCAAATTAAAAAAAAATATAAATATTTCTGCAAAATTTAACCTAATGGTGGAGTCTAACACTGTTTGGCTATCTAGCTTAATATTAAATGAGCTCTATCATATAACTAGATAATTAATTACTCCTTGGAACTGAAACATACTAGTAGGTATAGAATGCAAAGTTATCATTGTAGTAAATGACTTCCTAGCCATCAAGTAAAGTGCCTAACTTCATTACACAGCAAATCCTAAAAATGGAATCATTAAATGTCCAGCTTGTTTAGACACTGTACAGAAAACACAAAAGATCACTTTATACAAGATAACGCCAGAGCAAAAATTAAACATGCATGCATGTGTGTGAGAATAAATACATCACTTGTTTTCAAATAAAGAGAAACACACATTTATGTCTCCATGTCGATGCCACACATTTGAGCACTTACATTTCAATATTGGTGGCAATGACTTAGATTTAAATAGATCATGAAACATCCTTCTAGAATACTCCTTGGAAGGTGTTTATAAATCATTTCAATTTAGATGTGCTCCTAAATTAAATTAATTTAAAATTAATTTATTCCTTAACCGAATCTGTTGAATATATAAATTATCCACTTAAAAGAAATTTCTGGAATATCCCTATCAGCTCATGAGTTTTTAATTTCTTAAAAAGAAACCATATTTTCATATAATATGCATAGAAACAGCAAAGTTGGTAAAACTCCAACTTAATGCTTTATTCTGCTAAAAGCCTCATTGTAAAATCTCTATGACATAGTTTTTAATGAAGAATACTTAGGTACTGCCATGATTTTTTTTCCATTTACTTCATGAAGACAGTTAAGGTTCAATATAAATTCAAACTCATTAGCTCAATACTGTCTGGATCTTAGAGTAAATTGTTCAGAAGTGGGTAATGAAAACTCAATTCAAATTCTTCAGCAATCAAACAAAGCAATTTTATTAAACAATGAAAAGAATCAATTAAAATGGAAATCTTTATTATCTTTATTATTTTACAAGAAACCATGACAGCTTTTGGTTTAAAAAAAGTATATAGCTTCATACAGAAATGACTCACATAAAAGAATTTCTCCAGCTTGCTCCTACACTGTGATACAAAAGTTCTTTTCATATTCACAGATTTATACACCTTATTTCTGTTCTCATAACTTTTTTGACACTTATCCCAAGGTACTAGTCAAATGTGCAAGAACTATAAATAGATGAATTTTCTAAATGTATGATATCAAGAGATTATTATTATTATTATTATTTTTTTTTTTGAGACGGAGTTTCGCTCTTGTTGCCCAGGCTGGAGTGCAATGGCGCAATCTCGGCTCACCGCAACCTCCGCCTCCTGGGTTCAGGCAATTCTCCTGCCTCAGCCTCCTGAGTAGCTGGGATTACAGGCACGCACCACCATGCCCAGCTAACTTTTTGTATTTTTAGTAGAGACGGGGTTTCACCATGTTGACCAGGATGGTCTCGATCTCTTAACCTCGTGATCCACCAGCCTCGGCCTCCCAAAGTGCTGGGATTACAGGCTTGAGCCACCACACCCAGCCAAGAGATTATTATTTTAAAAATTTTAAACATCTTCTCTTTACATTGCCTTTATCAAGGTATGTGCAATTTTTTATTACAGGCTTAATTCACATAATATGTGAAATTTGATTTGCACAAATGCTATGATTCAGCATTGATTTTACCTTGTATGTTACCAGTTAAAATGATCAGTATATAGAAATAATGCTTTGGAATAAATATTGTTTTAATATAGGAATTGCACTAGAAATTTAGAAATAATAAGTAATTTTCTCTATATTTTATACTTCATTTAAAATCTCCAACAAATATAACAATTACATTTTATAGATTGCATATTTGAGGATAATTAACTAAAATATGGAGTGGAAAAATGTACATTCATTATTTTGGATTCAGTTTGAGCTCCATTTACACCTGTAATCTACTTTTGTTTTTCTGTTCACTTATACTAATTTCCCCTTTTATCGAAATCCTTATTGCCAGGATAAATAAATAGAGAAATAGTTATTTCTGCAAATACATTTAAATTTCACTCATATCAGTAGACATGCAAATAACTGTTTTTCACATTATTGAGGTGTAAAATATTATCTTAAAATTCTGATTAAATCACTCTGAACACAGACTACAGACAAAATGCTACCCATTTTCATACCTGTTTTTGTGTCACAGATATCAGCCCCTTGTGCACAGATAAATAGCAAGCATTCATATGTGAATTTTCCCTAGTAAGTTTCTAATATTATATGGGTTTTCTCACTACATAGAATGCTTCTAGCCATCTCCGCCAATCATCATTTGTTAAATACTCATGATGTTAGTTCATTTGGGTAATAAATAGAGCAAACAATTAAGAAACTAAGTCTGATGAAAAATATATAATATATAACCAAGTCAGCTGTAAGTGATTTTTGCATTATTTATAACACCCTTTTCCTCTATTAGCATGAATAAATAAGAATTGAAAATAGGCCACTTCAGAACAAGACATGCCCATAGTTATTAAGTGAATATTTTCATTATTTTGCTTTAAGCCATTGTATAGCACAATATAAACCAGTATATATGTACTATGCTTACACACAAATATATATACACACGTAAATACTTTTAAAATTCATGTTTACTATTAAGACTGCAAGAAACAGCAGCAGATTCAATGTATAAGAAATTTCTAATATTTGGCCAGGGGAGATAGAAACCGAAAAATACTGACTGACTTCTTTTTTCTTTGACTTCATCAAGGAATACAAGGATGATTCCTATAAAGCCCTAGTGTCCCCAGAGAACATATTCTAACTAATTGGGGCTCAAGAATGAATACAAAAACTCATAAAGTATGCTGAAAATATAAAATGGTGAAGAGCCAAGGAATACAGTCACGAATTAATGAAAAGACTCAGTGTATCAAGTTTTTTAATTATTTAGAAACTATAGCCATATTTTAATGTTGAGGGAGTGGGACTCAGTAGAGAGGGTCTCCCACATCTACTCTTAAATACACAGTGGAGAAGCACTGGGACAGGGCTCTGACTGGACCACAGGTGCAAGCCAATCTGTATCCTGAACAGCAGAACACACAAGTAGTTGTAATATGATAAAATCAAGAGATAGAACTACATGCCCCATGAAGCTCAGCTACTAATTCCATTGTGTGATTTTGGTAGAGTAGAATGAACAAATATACAGCTTTGCAGCAGCTAGATGTAAGTGTGCACATGAATGTAAAAAGGATAATTAAAAATAACACCTGATAACCAATTCTGTCGCCAGCTAAAAAATATTGTTTATATATTTATATATCTGAAACAATTTGCTTTATCTTGCTTAGTTATACTGCTATTAAGAATATACCAATAACTACATATTCAAATATATGAAATTTATATATAAAAAGTGATTGTGTGTGTTTAGTTTTTCTTTTGTGTAAAACCTAGGTATTCCCCAAGGACAAACAAGGTTATCGCCAAATTTAATGTAACTGAAATTCCAATACGTAAAGACTAAGTGTGGGAGGTCCTCTCTCCCATTAGTCCCTCCTCATTCCAACATTAAAACATAGCTTCTCAAAAACAACAGTTTGATGCAATGTCTTAGTCTTCACGGGCTCAGACTGTTTTCCTTGGCTCACCCTCACTTGATATTTTTATTGCATTTTATGGTACATCTTTTATTAAGGACCAGGTTTTAAATGCAGAAATATATCCCTAAATTGTGAAAGCTATCCCTACTCTAAGGGTACCAGATTATTGAATAGTCAGAAATGATGGGCTACAAATATAAAATGGTTTTTGTTTTCCTCTAATTACTGCCTTCAAAAAAGCTTTGTCAAGGTTCCCTATTCTGTCCCTTAAGAGGCTTCAGCATATTTTGAGTATAATAAATTCATTCTTGCTAACTGTCATCTCCGTTTCCCCATGCCCCCAGCATTAGCCATTTCTAGACTTTAGGTATCTGGAAGACAGAGGCTTCCTCAGCTTTTCAACCATTCTGTCTTCCTCCTCTCCTTCTTCTGGGTATTAGGATAAAGATCTCTTGCTTCAATGGTTCCTGCTTAAATTCTCCCTGCACTGGAACTTCTGTGGCTGTGCCTTTAGGCCACTGACATCTTTCAAACGTTAAGGGCCTAAATCTAAACATTTCCTTGGTGGTAATGCCTGATCCTTCAAGGAAATCCTTACTGGGGAACCTTCTAACTGCACAAGTCCCTGACAGTAGAAATCTCCAGTTCCCTGCTCATCTAGGCTCCCTAAGCTCCCATTGCCTCTTGATACTAATGCCCTCCTCCTGGTGTAGGTCCTCTTGTTCTGATGTCTACTTTCTCCAGCCTGCTCCCTCTCCTCAATTCTTTACATCACCCCCACCACCTGCTCCCAAACAGCAGTTCACACCTAAGCATAAATCCAGCTACCAAATGAAGTGGAAGCATCTGTAATCCTTGAGTAATTCTCTTGGAATTTCCCTCCCTTGACCTCAGTGAGGAAGCATGCTCAAAGAGGGATTACTAAACCACAGCCATACTTATCAGTTGCTGTCCTTTCACTAGAATGATCTCTTCAAATCCTGTCTTATAAATGAGTGTTCATAAATGAGTGTAGTCCTTTCTTATAAAGGAATAAGGTGGTTGTTCGTGGAGTCTGGAGTGATAGTTAAGACAGCAATGCTGATTCAGTTGCTATTCATAAGTACCAATAGCTTTTTACTTTCTTTAAAATGAGGGGACCTGACACATTTTGTTCTTGTTGAAGATCAAGGGAAAAGATTTTACTTAATATCCTGTTGCATAAACATACACAAGAAAACCAACAACAAATATGGCTATATTATAAATCAAATTTTAGTAACTGGTTCTTGTAAATAAAATGAAATAAAGGGGAAGAATAAAGAGAAATAAAGGGAAGCATAATTTTTAGGTACGAAAGGGAAATGAAAATGTTTTGGGGAAAGATATTGTTAGTTTCTCTTTACTAAAAACACAGTAACAATTTTGAGTGTGTGTATGCATGACACCAATTATAGTCTTAGTCCAAATAATTATATATATATATTATTGAGTTTTTTCATTTCATTCATAAATATATCCAATGAGACACAGGTTCCCAAGGAGAAGTCCACAGTATTTCTATGCATTTTAGATAGAAAACTCATAAAATCATCAAACACGAAATGAAAGTGATCTGTAAAATATAAATGCCTTTTAAATTATCATGTATTAAAATAGTAAAAGTACATTTAACTACTGCATTATTATCACTTATACCTACGTGACATGTAACTATTTGTTAAGATTTTCCCACAGGCTGACCCTGATAAAGGAGGCAAATCTCTAAGGGACTAACGGTCACACCACTGCTTACTGAGTGACACTGATAGATTGTGACAGGAACCTGACATTGTCAAGATTCGTTTACAATGAAAATGACGGCAAGAGCAGGCATTTACTCCATACCATTGGAGACCACTTAGAAAGATGTCAACTCCATCTTAACAATGGTAACAAAACTACTAAATAGAAGTAAATACTAGCCACAGGTGCTACAGATGTTCAGCTGTTACTTCAGAGGTAGGTGAGAGAATAAACATGTTATGATCTTTTAGTGGATTAAGTTCACTCTATTTAAAAAGTGATATAAAATGTCAGCAGTAATGCTAGCATTTTGCATGAATTGTGGAAACAGTCTTTTCATGAGAGTTATTGTAATGTAGTCTTTGAATATTCTTTTGGATAATTATCTGTGCCCAGTTGATCTACTTTAGGATATAAAAATGCTGAAATCTCCTGATGCTTTGGTTTGACTTCATCATGCCACTAAAATGAGAAATGAAGAAATCTTTTAGGGATATAATTAATTAGGGACACAGTTTAAAATGTTCCCGTTTAAATGTAGTCACGTAGCAAAGAAAATACCACAAATGCCTCCTAACTGGTATTGCAAAATAATGCCCACAGAGTAGGTCAGCAGATGTATCATGTTTGATTGGAAAGTTCTGGGGAAAAAAAAAAAAAAAGAAACAGATTGGCTTTCATGAAACTAATTGTGCTTGGCTTAATATTCTTACATCAATTTATTTTTTTCTTGAGAGAAAAATAATGTTGTTATAAATTCTAACTACTCCATTACCTATAAATATATCCTTTAGGAAAATATGTTACTTTCTCATAAATGATTAGATATTTTTTTCTTTGGTTATCTATCATTAACTAAATCAGTTGTCCCCAAACTTTTTACACAGGGGGCCAGTTCACTGTCCCTCAGACCGTTGGAGGGCCGCCACATACTGTGCTCCTCTCACTGACCACCAATAAAAGAGGTGCCCCTTTCTGAAGTGCGGTGGGGGGCCGGATAAATGGCCTCAGTGGGCAGTAGTTTGGGGACGCCTGAACTAAATCTTACCTGTGTTACTTGAATGTCAGATATAGTTGATTAGGAACGTGAAACTCTTGCCATACAAGGGGACTTTTGTCTTACTTATGATGTTTTCTTTTGAATGCAGAGCTGTTTTGATGTATTTTATTTTATATGCATTGTTTATAACGTAATACCAATGCTATTAGTGTTCTTGGACTCATTACAACTTTGCTAAACCTAAATTTCTTCCCTTAAGATATTTCTATTGCCCTATATACTCCACAATGGTGCTGAAAGTAACCATAAGTGAAATTGTACAAAGTACACACAAATTAATGGAAACTAGAACTGCTTATTTTTAAATTTTGGCTGAATTTTTTTTTTTTTTTTTTTTTTTTTTTTTTTTTTTTTTTTTTTTTTTTACCATGGCCAATGATTGTTGAACTAAAGAGAACAGGAAACAAACCATAAAATCAGATCTGATATCCAAGTGACTAATGTAAGATGAAAGGATATTTCATGAACAGGCAGACATTACTAAAAACAATTCCTTTTTTATCCTGAGAAACTTTGGATAATTATGAAAAACTAAAATAGCCTTAGGAAACTTAAAATAGAAAATGGTTTCAATAAATAGCTTTCATTTTGGAACTCATAAAATTCATTAAAATGAATTTCTATATATAAATAATAATGTTTCGTATATTTTTCCTTATGTCGTACTAAATTTCAGAAAGTTTTGAGGCAACTCAAAATAAAAGAAGTAAGGTAATTATTATAAAGATAAAATGTCAAATACTACATGTGCAGAAAAGAGAGATAATTACATCAGAAAACACTGTTTTTTTGGATGCTGTTGTTGTCTTTGGACTCATTAGCACCATCCTCTTAAGTGTTAACCAGGTAAAATAGATCCACACACCAAAACAAAAGAAACGAATGCAGACTCAGATTGGGTAAACAGTTATACAGATTTTCGTATAAGAAAAAATTAGTAGCCATATTAATTAGTATTGGCTAAATATTAAGGTGTCTTGTAAATACAGACTGTAAGCTGAGTGTAAGCAAGAGCCAAGTGTTTCTAGTCACTGGAAATGAGGCTGGAAAAAATTGGTTAATTTTTTACGTATAATTTGATTACAGATAAAGGACAAAGTAGAAATGACCAGACAAGGGACATACATACTTTGCTATCTTTAGATATTCATACAGTTCTTCACAATAAAGCTGTTTGGTATAAAGTATCTATGTTAATTTTGCTTTACATCTTTTAGCCTTTCTTATGGCCAATGTTAACAAATTTTTACTTTCTCTAACTTTAGCTCATCAAATTATCATTCTACTAGGCAAAACAATGAACTGGAAATTCTCTAAGGATATTGTAATTTCCCTATAGATTTATAATCACATTAAATAAAATGGTAAGTTATATTTTATATATTGTTAGTGGAGTAATAAATGTCAAGGCATATATTATTAATATTTTTATGCTCATGTATGAATGTTGTCCACGGAAAGTTGAAATAAGTTTTAACTTTCATGATTTTGTACAATGTTATCAGTTTTCAATTATTTCTGTTGAAATTGAAAACTTTTCCTCCCACTTGAGCCAAATTGCTGTTGAATTTTCCAAAACGCATAAAACCTTCATAAGTGAGATGACATACTTTGGGAATTGTCTTGATATTTCTCATATGTATGGATTTAAGTATTAATTTATCTCCTTCCTAAACCTGGTTAGCCTCAAAGAATGACATCACTAGCTAGTTTTATAAGCCAGGAACACCCTCTTTATCTTCTCATCTCTTACTGTGCACCATCAGTGTCCATTTCCTTTTCATGTCCTATTGATTTCACCAGTTATTTATCTCTATTTGTCTGTTTTTACCTCAGCTGCTGTAATCAAATTTAGGAGCACCACTTTTAATTACAAATCTTACACTCTTACTCCTCTGCTTAGAGGCTTTCATTTTTTTCCCTTTTTTTTTTTCTGAGACGGAGTTTCGCTCTTGTTACCCAGGCTGGAGTGCAATGGCGCGATCTCGGCTCACTGCAACCTCCGCCTCCTGGGTTCAGGCAATTCTCCTGCCTCAGCCTCCTGAGTAGCTGGGATTACAGGCATGTGCCACCATGCCCAGCTAATGTTTTGTATTTTTAGTAGCGACGGGGTTTCACCATGTTGACCAGGATGGTCTCGATCTCTCGACCTCGTGATCCACCCGCCTCGGTCTCCCAAAGTGCTGGGATTACAGGCTTGAGCCACAGCGCCCGGCCTTTTTTCCCATTGTTACTAAGAAAAATATTTTAAAAATTTGCCTTAATGTAACTTCCACGTGGTCAAGCCTAGATCTTTTTTTTTTTTTCCTCATCATTGTATCCCCAGAAATAAATAAGGTTAGACTAACTCAATTAGTTCTTCAGCTGAGAGCTGCAAATCCAGCCCAATTCTCACAGTTACATTTGGTAAACATTATTGTAGCACTAAAAATATTCAGGCGTAGCCTTTGTTATAGAGCAGCTGATATGCAGGAGAGGTGCATGCACATATAACAACATATATTTGCCTAATTATTATTCTTTAACTGGAATTAAAGATAGAGAAGTTAAAGAATTGGTAATATGTTTAACATTTTCGAAATAAGCTTGATGGAACTTAGTAACCATTTAGATACAAATGGAGACGAAGTGAGTAAAATATGAAAGATGAATTCAGCATCTAGATTAACAATTGTATAGTGGCATAATTAAGGAGGCAATAATGATGATGATCATATCTAATATACATCATGTACTTAGAATGTGCTGGGCATTGTGTTAAACCTTTATATGTATTGTCCTAATTCTGAATTCATAATCCTAGCTTTTAGTCACCCTTATAAAGAAGATCAGATTTTATGAGGAATAAAATTCAGTTCAATATTGGACTGGTTGAATACGTGATGTTTCAGTAATAGTCATGCAGAGATTGACAAGAGGGAGTTATAAATATGGGACTGAAATTTGGATAAAAAAGAGATGCCCAGTGAGGAAAATTTGGAATTCATTAATTTGTACACAGTAGATTAAGCCATGATGCTTCAAGCAGGTATAGAAAGAATAAATGTATTGCTATCAAAAGTGTATTTCTGCTATAACCCATAGAATAGGTCCCGAACAAGCCACACTGAATAATTTTTTAATCCTGAAGAGCTGAGCAAGAATAAGCAAATACTGGTATGTCACTCCTACACAGATGATAATAAATTCTTAGCACAAATGGTTTTATTAATGCATTGTTATTATATTCAAGTCTCCCCACTTCTAAGCTAAAATATTCTTTTTAATAAGATAATCAACATGAATACATGAATGTCTGATGTATCTTAGACCCTCAATTAATAATAGTTGAATGCACATTATGATTGAATTTAAAGATTTAACAATCCTAACTACTATTTAAGGTAGATGGCATAAAGAAAGAAAAAAACAAATAGACACCACTAAAAATAATTTCAAAATGTGCCACTAATCCAACATGTAATATAATAATCAGCTAGGATATCCAGTAATTACAAAGTTCATCTTAAAAACATTATGGAGATGGCTGCCTTTAAATTGAGGTACTGCATATAACAGAAAAGAATTCAGCACATCTGAAGGACCACCGAAAAAATATTATATTATAGTGTAGATTACATGCAGATGGCAGACTTGTTGAAAGCTACTGTTTATAAGAAACCAAATCATTCTGACCATAGCTTCTATTATCCATGGTGAAGACATTCTATTCAAAGTACTTTTCATCAGTGTTTCATGCCGAGGAGGAGGTTTTCAAGGTCAAAAGGACCAATAAAATTTTGGCTGCTGGCAGTGGAAAGAATACTTGAGATTAGCAGCAATATGGATAATTTTATTTTTATCTTTATAACTCCAATTTGAGGAAAATATAAGCACTCATTTTTATCCCAAAAATAAATGGTTATAAAACTCTCTATAGACTGCCGTGACAATGAGAGTTAGAATATGAAAGATGGTTAAAAACTGTTTTTAAATGAGGATTGATTTTCTCACAATGTAAACAATTACAGGTGAATGTAAAGTAAAATTTAAACATTTTTATTCTTCCTTATTTTAAAAATTATCTAACTTATTAATTGAAACCATAATGTGACCAATGAAGAATATAAGGGGGCATGAACCTATATAAAGTCACACAATTACTCCATATCAAAATCAAGCACTAAACACAGGTTTAAATTTAGAAAAGACAACAATATCATGGTGATATTTAGATAAATCAGTCACATTCATTTTTGTTTCTGTTCCCCACTAATTTTTCCCAACATCAATATTAAGAAAGTACATGCCTTGGTTAAAAAATAAATAATGAATGATGAAATTGCCGTCTTTTCTAAAGTGGTAAAACAAATAGGATTTTTAAAAATCTTCAATTTACAAAAATCACATGCATTCAAATTATTATCTAGAAATAACAGTAATAAAGCTACTGAATTTTAAATTCTTTCATTGTAAAGAGAAATCTACCTATTAAAAATAATTATGTCCATGGCCAGGTGCAGTGCCTCACGCCTGTAATCCCAGCACTATGAAAGGCTGAAGCGGACAGATCTCTCGAACAAAAGAGTTCACGCCCAGCCTGGGCAACATGGGGAAACCCTCTCTACAAAAAATACAAAAATTAGTCGGACACGGTGGTATGCACCTGTAGTCCCAGCTACTCGGGAGGCTGAAGCAGGCAGATTGCTTGGGCTTGGGAGGCAGAGGTTGCAGTGAGCCATGATCGTGCCACTGCATTCCAGCCTGGGTGACAGAACAAGACCCTGTCTCAAATCATCATCATCATCATCACCTTCATCCAGGGGATCTTTAATTACTGAATAATAAATAGTTATCTGATTATAAAAATTATTCTCCATAGTAAAATACTATAATTCGTTATTTTCCTTATAATCCCAAACTGTCTTAAATAATTTTAATATTTCCTCCAATATTAAAATATTATACCCTTCCTACTTTTTGTCTGTTCTACCACACACATTTTCTCACATCATTACATCAGAGAATATTAAGATCATGATATGAAGATGCTCTCATCTACAGAAGTCTGGCCTAAGACTTGAGGTAGTCTGGGTAAATGCACCTTGTTAAACTTACAGCAAATGTTGCTCTTAATTACAATAATTTATATAAAACAACTACTTAAGACTTCAGTTACTAGCCTAAAACAGCATTTTTCAGAACAAGTTAAATACCTAAGAACTTTCTTTAGTTAAAATGATCTGCGTAGATACTGTTTTCCCAATTTGATTTTGATATTTTGCTTTGTGAACTTCCTATGAAGAGTTACTGCTTTGCACAAAGAAACACCTGGAGTATGCTTTATGCTTTAGTATAAGTATTTTTGAACCATCTCACAAGAAACATAATTGTGTTACGGACATACCAATAAACGATAATGCAAAGATGACTTGCTTTTAATTCTTGTGTGTGCAAATTACTATGATGGGTGTTTTAAATCTATTTATTTTAAGTCTAATTAACTCGCAAAAGTATTAAGACTTAAAGAGTAAAACATGGGCTGTGCACTGTGGCTCACACCTCTAATCCCAGCACTTTGGGAAGCTGAGGTGGGTGGATCACCTGAGGTCAGGAGTTCAAGACCAGCCTGGCCTACGTGGTGAAACCCCATCTCTACTAAAAATACAAAAATTTAGCCGGGCGTGGTGGTGCATACTTGTAATTCCAGACAGTTGGGAGGCTGAGGCAGGAGAATCACTTGAACCCCAGAGGAATAAGTTGCAGTGAGCAGAGATCACGCCACTGCTCTCCAGCCTGGTTGACAAGAGTAAAACTCCATCTCAAAAAAAAAAAAAAAAAAAAAAGAATAGAACATGGCTTAATTTTTGAACTGTGTCAAATCTCTAGTGAACTGTAAAAATATTTTTTGAAAATCATTTAATGATGTGCATTTATTTATGTTAATACTAATTTTAAATTTTAGATGAGGAATAAGATAGCTTTGAAAAACAATTTATGTTCTTGTTTATCCTAAAATTAAGTTAATACTGTATATTGGAAATCTTAGGGAGGAAAGACAATAGAAGCAATCAGACTAAGGTTATTATGCAGTCATATGACCTGGCAAAGAAATAGAGCAGAAAACATGAATTTTTAAAGAATATCTACAGTGTTACTGTGTACAGGCCAAGAAGCAATAAGTTGTATTTAAACTTTGTAATATAATCTACAATTAATTTTTCTGTATATATTTGAATCATAGAATATTAGGGAACAAAATAGACATTGAAATCATTTGTTCATTTTTTAGCATATACCGAACATGTATTTTGTGCCAAGCACCGCTGTAAGCCCTGGGGAGATGGCAACGGACAAAGCAGATAAAAATTTATATCCTCATGGAGTTTATATTCAAGCTATGTGGAGGTTGAAAAAATAATAAGCAAATAAATACAATAATATAATGTGTTAATTGAGATACCAATTATGGATGGATGAAAAAGAACTTTCTCATGTGCATGCATGTGATTGAGCACTTGTAAGCATGTGTATTGGAAAACATACATTTTAAAGTGTGGCAATATGGTAAGACTTTGCATAGGATGGCACCATAAAGTATAATCCCCTAACTTTACAGCAAGGTTAGTTTGAAGCTGAGGTTCAGAGTAATTAAATTAAGTGCTTAAGGTCGCACAGCTTTTTGGGAAAAGAGCTGAATTTGGAAGATGTTTGCATGACTCTTGGCCCCATATCCTTTCCACTGCACAAGAGAGCACACCCAGTTCAGAGAGCTGCCTGGGCCCTGCAGTGAGGCGAAGACATACATAAATGGTGCTCTGGATGACAGCTGGGCAGCTCAATTGACTAGAGGAGAGAACACATATTAGGAAAGCCTGAGAAGTCAGAAGGAATTAGGTAGGCTAGGACCAGATTATTAAAGTTCTCAGATGTCAAGATGATGAGTTTGGTCATCATCTTAGGTAGAGGAGAGATAAGATTAAAGTGATGTATCAGATAGTCAGAAGGAGGAGAAGGAACTCATCATCAGGAATAATCATCTTGAGTTCTGTCATCCACCACATTGACATTGATATGACCAGGGCAGGATTCCTGAATCTCATATTTCATGCCACTGGAAAATTGATAAAATAGAAAAAATAATCTTGTGTTCTCTATCATTAGAGTTTTCTAAGAAGATGACTGAGGAACAGTTTGGTTTCCAGAGCCAGTCATGACAAAACAATTATGTTGGGTGAGGACAAGTGGTTACTGCATACTCTACTCCATAACTGAATCTACTGGCTGTAGTTCCTTTTATATTTGCAGTTCATATTTTTTTTCAAATTAAGAAAAAACTATCTGTATCACATTTGGAAGGCTTCATATACAGAGACATAATTTACCCTTTCTTGATGGAGGGTAACACCTCACCAATAACTGAGTCAATAATGAGGACGTCTTATAGAAAAACAAGAGGATACTTGGTAGTTTCAGGGTTTACAGACAGTTTTTGGACCCTCCCTGAATGGCACAGTTGGAGATGTTAAAAAGGGAATATTCCTCCCAAATTCAGGATTAAATAACAAGGTCTATGAAATGTAACAAGGTTGCTTCAATCTTTTTAAAGAAAAATTAAATCTGGGGAATGTGCTTTAATACCACAATTTCTATTTGGTGCAAAGTGTATATTGCACAGCACTTCAAATAACTGTTATCAAACAATATTATACACATCAGCAGATAGGAAAACATTGTTTAGTACCCTGACATTGAAAAATATTTACCACTAAAATAAACACCACAGACTTACTATTCATTTTTCTCACTATTTATTACTATTCTTCACTATTCACAATATTCACCAGTATTCTTCAATATTGACCTCTCAAAAATAACAGTATAAAATATATTATGAAGGCAATAATTTCCAAAACATACCACAATAATTTATAGCTAATACTATAGGGAATTGCAAACCTAAAAATATACACATGCAGAAAGTACTTATTATCTTCAGCCTGTTAAAATCAAATAGCATGATGAGCCTTCATTATGCCCAGGGAGAGTTTATTTTCCCCCCTCATATTAATCATATTTCTATAATAATATCACATTATTATAGGTTTATCACATGTAAATAATACCCAATGTGATTATTTTCATTCATGTCAGTTGTCCCTTCAAATCATATCATGTACTTCAATGATTTTTGTTTTCTACCCCAAAGTTGTTAGGTTAAATTTCTATTTTTATCTGGAAAGCTTAAAACCTGGTACAACTTAACATGCTAAAATAAAGTTTCAAAGGGCTAACTATGCATAGACTGCTTTTAAAAATTCAAAATAGCCCCAATAGCAAATGTCATTTCTTTCATAGTTACAAAATGCAAACTCCAAGTGTTTTATCCTAATGAATAAATGAGTTTGTCCTTTATGTATAAAAGATAGTTTGTGTTTGTTGCACAAGTTTTTAATAATAGATGAATTTTAGGTTTGCTCCAACGTATTCAATAAAGTGTGATTAATTTGGTTTTTCAAAAATGCAAACTAGACATTACTATATTACTTTGCAAAATGCACAGCTTGCAACATTATTGTCTCAGTGGGATCTTAAATTGAATTGTAAAATGTGTCTTATTTCCAGTTTGATTTATGTAAGAGATAGCAGTGGATAATGCCCCTTTTGAAGTTTCACTGCTTTGTGTAAACAAACAACAGAAAGCTAAAATTCATAATATAGTTTGTTAAAACCTCAAACTAACTTATGGGTTATATAATATTTGACTGAAATAAAATACTTAACGATGGATTCAAAATATCACATCTTCAGCGAAACAATTTTTTGAAGTTTATTATTATGACGGATTATACCACACATTTTTGACATTTTCTGTGATTTTTTTAATGATATTTCAAGTAATTACCAAATCATGGTTTTCTCTTAAAAAGCTTTCCTGTGCCCGGAGAATTAATCTATGATACCATTTAACTTGGCTTTTTGAAGTAAATATCACCAGATAAAAGCCAGCTGGATCTGAATAACAGGACACTTGAATGAGTGTATTAGTGTTTGAAAAAGAGAGTACAAATCTTCTAAAAAGATTAATTTCCATAAAAAAGATAGCTCCAGATCTACAAAAGAATAAATTCAAAAACATAATAAACTCTCAGAAAGAAAGGTAGATTAAAGTAAAAGCTGCAGCACCTTGTTACTGCAGCTGTTGTGTAGCAATGATTCTGTATCAATTACATCTGGTTGGTCCTGTAGGGCTCTTCAAAGCTTTGTGTGAAAAGCCTGAATGTGGAATACATGTGACACTGTAAGTAATAACTTTAGCAATTAATTTTGATGCAACACCACATTTATTCTGATCTTATTCTCAATATTTACAGTTTGAGAAAGCTACAAAGGTTTAGATGGGAACAGATGAATCTATTAACAACACTTTTTTTCCTCCTTCATTTATTAAAGATGTGGATATGAATTTTTCTTTGTCATGAAAATATTGCAGCTTTTATCACAGGACATAGTTGCTGACATCATCATGTAAAAAGACTTGAGTTGGCCAATGGACTTTATTTTCAATATCCTGTTTCAAAATATGTCCTCTTAACAGGCCATGAATTCTGTTCACACAACTTTTCTACTTTAGTTTGTACAATTACTAATAAAAACAAAGTTTGATCATATATAAACTCCTCTGGGAGGTAAAAAGTACTCTTTCATTTTAAGTAATTCTTATGCAATCATTATCTTTAATACAAAACCAAAAGCAAATATGGAAATAACTTGATTTTTTAACTTTGATTAAATCTTTAAAAAATGCAAATCTACCTAAAGCATTCACATAAGAATATCACATTAGACAATTTCAAATACAATATAACAGAGTAAAAAAAGAAAGACAAATGATAATCTATTGTAATTGTGAAGTCATTTGTTCAGAAACAATTGTAAGAAACAATTTTTTGTAAAAAAAAAACACAAAATAATGAACAAAAGGGGAAATCACTGTATAATCGTACAATAAAAAACACTAATCAACTAAATGAGATTAGTAAGTAATTTTGTCAATCACATTTTGACAATAATTTTACTGTGTGAAGATAAATAAATGGCTACTTTCCTTTATTGCCCTCCCTTTAATTTTTTCTACAGTTATCTGCCAAAAGCAATCCATAAATGAAAAGTAACCAAGTAATTGCAAATGTGTTTATTTAAATGGGGCAAGTTGTTTAAATATAGTGATATGTTTAAGTCAATGTCAATCATCATGACATAAAAGACATATTAGCATTATTAGCAAAATATCACTCCCTATGAAATACTATGGTGTTTATCAAAAAAATAAAATAAAAGGAAGGCTGCCTTCTCTGCACTCATATGAACCACTAAATGGTTATGACAATTTTTAATAGTACTTGAGAATTTCTTTATCATACTTTGTATTCCTTTTAATAGTACTCGAGAATTTCTTTATCATTCCTTTGTATTACATTTTATATATCATAAGTCAGTATTTTATTCAAGAAAGCTGCTTTTAGTTAAAACATAAAAATGGTACTTACAAGGTTTCTGCAAACATAACTGCCATTCCATTAAGGAAATGGTGCAGCAAACAGTAAATAGTGGCCTCAAGGGAAATGTAAGTATTGATTTTATTACACTGTTGGTTGGTTTGTATTTGAAATTGTCAACTCTAATTTTGAACTATGCTTTAAGTATCCTTAAAGCTGCTTAAGAAAAGGAGAAATATTAACTGAAAAATAGTGATAATTATTATTTTTGCAGCTGTAAATGCCACAGAGATTATTTCTTTTCAGCTTTTGGTAGCCTGTATTTTTAAAATAAGAAATTTTATTTTTGATAAACATAGTAAATAAATGACCATCTCATTTTCAGCAAGTCAAATTATATACTCATTTTGTATATCATGAGTCAATACTTAATTCTAGGAGTGAAGCTAATCAGTATTAAAAATGTGAACATGGTTACACAATTCCTTAATTCAGTTTTAAAATATAGCTTTGAATTCATTGATATCAACATTTTGATTCACCTAAAAAGACCCAATATGAGTATAAGGCTAATTATAAATCTAGAAATTTCATTTTATTGAAATAAACTTCAACTCACAGCCTCATTAAGCTTAAATCATCAAATACTGAAAAAATTTGCTAACTTAATTGATGTTTTATATTATCATCCTTATCTTCATCATCACTTTTTCCTTTTCTACATTTCAGTAAATGAGAGCACATTTATGCTAAAAATATAATTAATAACACAGATGATTTTCTTAAACCATGTCAGATAACAACTCTGTTTAATATGTACATTTTCAACTATACCTACAGGGCTGTAAATATAATCAGTGTTAAACTTCTACAATTACCTAAAAGAAGTGTTTATACTACACATATATGTCAGAAATGTCCTCTATGGAAATCTAAAGAGGTGAAAATTAATATAAAGAAAACATTATGGCTGTTCTTCAGGTTAAAAAGCATAAAGTATTCTTGGGTTCACAAGCCACCCAGTGCACTATAAACATCTCATACCAATACAAAAAGAAAATCTCTTATATATACTCATAAAAAAATCATTGATGTCATTAAGCCAAATCCCTGTATCATGAATCTAAGAAGAGGGTCAAAGGAATACCATTCTCATGGTTTAGCATAAAAGTCATACTTATATTGTGTTTTAAATTATTTGAAGAGTACAGATATCTTAATAAAGCAAAGCTCTGCTTTGGCAAGGTAGATGGGAATTCTTGTCATATACTATACATTCAATATGTGTTTACCGAAATAAATTTCTCAACTCCAAAGAATTAATATTTCACGGCTAAATATATAATCTGGCCTCTCTGTTGTACTATAGGCTTGAATCTCAGATTTGCCATTTGAATGAAAGTTGTGAAGAGTACATTTTTATATTCATTTTGGAATTAGCTATAGACTAGAAGCCTTACATGGAGACTACTCTTACTAAATGTTAGTTGAATGAATGAGATGCATTTAAAAAGTTTAGTAAAGTTTCCTGCTGGGACTGACATTTTAATTATAAGAACAGGGAGAAAATAGGATATTATCTAACAATAATTCAAAAATCATCAGAGATTTTGAAAATGTCTTTTAGTTTATCTTCATTATCAGCCTTCCTGAGAGCATCATATTGCTTACAAAGTCATTATAATTTTTCGGTTTTTCTTTTCTTTTTCTTTTTTTTTTGGGTGGGGGGGGTGAAAATGGAGTCTGGCTCTGTCAACCAGGCAGGAGTGCAGGGGCATGATCTCAGGTCACTGCAGCCTCTGCCTCCCAGGTTCAAGCGATTCTCCCACCTCAGCTTCCCAAGTAGCTGGGATTACAGGTGTGCACCACCACACCCAGCTAATTTTTGTATTTTTAGTAAAGATGATGTTTCACCATGTTGACCAGGCAGGTCTCAAACACATGATCTCAAGTGATCCACCTCCCAAAGTGCTGGGATTACAGGTGTGAGCCACTGCACCAGGCCTCAATTTTTCAGTTTTTAATCTGAGACTACTTTATTCTCCCTCTACTTCCACTGACTATAAGCAATTTTAAAGAAAACTCTATAGAGTAAAACTTACTGTAAATACATGAGTATTTCTTTTTTTTTTTTTTTTTTTTTTTTTTTTTGAGACGGAGTTTCGCTCTTGTTACCCAGGCTGGAGTGCAATGGCGTGATCTCGGCTCACCGCAACCTCCGCCTCCTGGTTTCAGGCAATTCTCCTGCCAATACATGAGTATTTCTAATATAGATTGTAAAAATTTCATGAGCCTTTTTTATAATCCATAGTTCTATATATCAGTAATTTTCAAACATTTTGGTTTCAGTACTTCTTTACACCATATTAGAAAGGAAAAATTTTAAATATCTTAAATATATATTTGTTAATTAGAAATAACTACAGATTCATTGAATCTCAGCACAAATAACACATTTTGTGAGAAATGCATGTATTTCCAAAAATCTAATAAGAAGCAAAACATTTTGTTTTACACTTTGCAAAATCTTTCATGAATGGTTTGAAAGAAGTCACTTATATTTTGACATCCACTTCTCCATTCACTCTGTTGTGATGAAATGAATCACGTAGCCTCTGAAAAACAACTGTATACTCATGAGAGAATGACAGCTTAAGATAAGTAAATACTATCTTAGTAATAGTATGAAATGAGATTTGACTTCTTGGACTTCCTGAAAGTATTTTGGGAACCCTCCCTTCTATACCTGAAACCACACTTTAAGGAAAACTGTGGTATCTGATGACATTTTAAGGTATTTACAACATTTTAGAACATCCAGGTTATGTGGTTTAGTAAATCAAATACTGCCCTAATATGACTTCAGGATATAAGAAAAAGATTATAAAAGTTACTCTAATGTTTCTTATAGAGAACTCATTATATTATTTCCATGCCAAACAATTGAATCCAAAAGCTAGTAAAAAAAAAAAGAAAAAAAAAGATGGAGAGTAACTTTTTCTCTAGACTTAATTTAACCTCACAGGGAATAACTAGTTATTATTCATTATGAGGTAGCAGAAAAAGTATAGAAATGAGTAAAAGTTACATGTGGCTGTTTGTATTACCTTTGCAGTCTTAACAATTTTGTGTAGTATAGCAATAATCAAAGAGAAGTGTCACATTATTAAATAGATAGATGATGAGTATAAATAAAGCACCTACTATATAAATGGCATGAGGAGGAGAAAGAAGTAGTTTGAAAATTTTAAAAGGGAGAATCATGGGCTGAGTGCCATGGCTCATGCCTGTAATCTCAATACTTTGGGAGGCCAAAGTGGGAGAATCACTTAAGCCCAGGAGTTCAAGCCCAGCCTGGGCAATGCAAAGAGATCTAATCTCTACAAAAATAATTAAAAATGTTAGCTAGCCATGATGACATCCACCTGTGGTCCCAGCTACTCAAGGGGCTGAGGTGGAAGGATCATATGAGCACAGGAGGTCGAGACTGTGTTGAGCCATAACCATGCCACTACTCTCTAGCCTGGGTGACAGAGCAAAATTCTATCTCAAAATAAATAAATAAATAAATAAATAAACAAGGAGAATTTACCATGACAATTTGGAATTTACAAGAAATTACGGCCATTCTTCACAAATATGATTTGAGGAAAGCAGATTTCAGTAACAAAAAGTAGCTAATACAGTATGAGCATTACAAGTAAAAGAGAAGACAGTTTGAAACCGATATTAAAATTGATAAATTTTAGAAATCCAAGTAGGATGTAACAATCTCAATTTTCACAAGAGAAACAGCAATCACTCTCCCACAGGTTCCTTAAATTTCTTAAAGGTAAAGGCTTCATCTTCATCTTTCAATTGCCTAGACTTAACCCAGTATGGTCCAGAAGAGACATTCAGTGAACTGGCATTCCAAATAAAGGCAATAAATCATAATTAACATTTATATAATGCTTTCAGTTCTAGGAAAATACGAGAATTTAAAAGCACATGGAATTGTTAGGTAGCTGCCTTAGAGTTCAGATTTTGACATAAGAATAAAAGTAGTACGTAAGAGCACCTCACCATAGAAAAATAGGAAGAATTAGAGAGTTTTAACAGTATGCTAGATTGACCAAAAGCAGGAACTGACCTGGGACAATATAAAAGGCACTGGGGAATTATTTTTAATTTTATTACTTTTAAGTTCGCAGTTAACAAAGAAGGAGAGGAAAATTCTTTTATTGAAGATGGTATAAATGTTCAAACCAATGTTTTGTGACTGCTTGTCTTATAAATCTGGAGATATTAATACACTCTAAAAATGATGTTCCAATTGTCTAGATTCTAGAAAGTTAATCAGATCGTTTATGTTCTAACATTTTATGATCATCTGAAAGCTTTTACAGACAATGGATCTAAACTATCTATTATATTAATGATTGAAAGAATAGATGCCAACCCATTTCCAGATGACTTAGCTAATATGTTTTAATTGGTAAATGAAAGCCACACATTCTGGGTAATCAATAATATTCCCAGTGGCATTTTTATTTCTATCAAAATTTCATTTCTATGTTCCCAGATGTATTCAAAGCAAGCATGAAAATTTAATTTTTAGACTGCAAAATGTCAAATGAATGTTATCCATTTTAAAATTCAAGAAAATGCTGTTGAGTGGGAATATGTAGAAGAAAAAGAAAATAGCAAGATTAGGTATGCTTTGAGCTAAAAGTATTCATAATCCTTAACTTAAGGGATTTTAAAGGTCAATAATAATGGAACATTCCCATTTTTCTTCATCATTTTCCATGAGAAAGTAAGTAAAATATCTTGACTAACTATTAATAACTATGAAGAAGAATGAAGAAGTGAAATTTTGGTTCATATTGAATTTGACTAATAAGTATATTTTTTGAAAATTTATAACTCTAAATGTTCCTAAAGAAATAAAATCTTAAATATTTCAATTAATTAGTTGATTACAATAAGCACAGATTAACAATATAATTTCCAATTAAAAACCTATGTTGACAATTTAAAAAATTGATTAAAAGATAGTAACATAATATGGAAGAACATAAAATGCATGTTTTCAAAATTCTTGGTGTTTTAAATAAAATCTAGTTGATAAAGACATAAACATTGGACTTATTTTCAACTGCTCTGTATTATAATAATCTGATTATGGACATCTCTAATATAAGGAAATTTTTAGGAAGTCTTGGGATTCTATCTGTAAATATATTACTAAGCTATTTTTAAAATAAAATTGTGCATAATATATAATTTAGGTAACAAATCTAAGAATATATCATTAATTCTTAATGTTTAAAGGAAGTTATTTAATTTACAAAATGGTCACTCTCAAAATGCATTTATTTATAATTGCATGCTCAGAGATTTTGAGAGATATAATGTAACTACCTACTAAGGAAACACCATTTTACTTTTATAGATATTTTATTACATCAATGGAAATTTCTCTGTATCCTTCTATGACTAAACTCATAAGCTGTAACATAAAAATTACTGTCAACAATGTAGACCAGCCATAAAATTCAATTAAAAATCCCTACATTTTAAGCAGTTATAGTTGCATAATGTGTAAACATGAGCTGAAGTGATGTGTAGCTCCTAGAGCATGTCACATTTGGAAAATTAATGTTTTAACTGTTTCATCATCACTTTGTCAGTGTAAAGAATTTTGAGGACTTTTTTTTCGCCTTAGATCTTTCTGAAACACTAATGCTTTTGTTAAATATCAACCAACCTGCCCCTATTTCTTCTTAGTTAAATCTGTTTTGCCAGTATTATTTTTTCATGTTTTTGTGCCTCAAAATGTGTCTCTTAGTTCATTCTTTCAACAAATATTAGTTGTAGGCACTGTTCACGTCACTAGGATTAGCAAAGAGCAAAGTGTACAATGAAGTCCTAGACCTCACAAAACTGACCTTCTAATAATTATATACTAGTTAAAATACATGGCATATCAGATTGTGTTAAGGGCTATGGAGAAAAATAAAACAGGAAAGAAGGATACGGAGTACTTACATCTTGAGAGGACAGGTTGCAATCTTAAATAGGGTTATATATAAACATTCTTTTTTTTTTTTTTTTTTTTTTTTTTGAGACGGAGTTTCGCTCTTGTTACCCAGGCTGGAGTGCAATGGCGCAATCTCGGCTCACCGCAACCTCCGCCTCCTGGGTTCAGGCAATTCTCCTGCCTCAGCCTCCCGAGTAGCTGGGATGACAGGCACGTGCCACCATGCCCAGCTAATGTTTTGTATTTTTAGTAGAGACGGGGTTTCACCATGTTGACCAGGATGGTCTTGATCTCTTGACCTGGTGATCCACCCGCCTTGGCCTCCCAAAGTGCTGGGATTACAGGCATGAGCCACCGCGCCCGGCTATATAAATAAACATTCTTAATAAGAAAGTAGCATTTCAAGGAGATGAGAGAACAAGATATATGGATCTCTGGGTGAAGAGGATTCCAAGAAGATGGTTGGGCAATGCATAGACTCTGAGGTATGTGCTTTCCTGGAATATTAGAGAAATGTTAAGGAGGCCTGTTTAGCTAGAGGTGAGTTTCAGTGAGAGAAGAGGGAAAGAGAACCCAAGTAGAGAAGAATCCAGGAGCCCAATCGTGGAAGGGATTTTTGGTTATTGGAAGGATTTGTATTATTTCCCTCATTTTGAAATAGGAAGCATTGGGATAGTTATAGGCAGAAAAACTACCTGACTTGACATTTGTATTAACTAGACTACTCTAGCTATCATTGAGAAGAAGGGAGGAAGCCTGAAATTGAATTAGGAGACTTTCACGATAATTCCAGTAGGGGATAATGGAGGAGGACTGAAGTGGGTGGATCTGTGGATATGTTAGATGTATAATGTATAAGAGAGGGAAGAATCTGAGATGCTTCCAAGGTTTTAGGCATGAAGAAGTGTCTTCATTTGTTCAGGTTGCTATAAAAAAAATTCCCAAAGACTTCTTGGCTTAAACAACAAATATAGATTTCTCACAATTATGGAGGCTGAGTCTGACATTATGATGCCGGTGCGTCAGGTTCTAGGAGGAAATTCTCATGAGCTGCAGATTGCAAACATCTCCTTGAATCCTCTCTGCCCACTCCTTAGGAAAGCACAAATACCTACCATTCATTAGGGCTCTATCCTCATAACCTTATTACTTCCCAAAGTCCCCATCTATAAATACTATCACATTGAGATTAAGGTTTCAACATATAAATTCTGCAGAGACACAACATTCAGCCTGTAAGTAGAAAAATGAAGTTACCAATAACTGATATAAGAAAAATGAAGAATTAGCAGATTTGGGGTAAGAGGTCCAAGAACTTATTTCTTTAGAGATTTTAAAGAGATGTCCCATATTGAACTCTCACTTGAATCACCATTTCGAAGGGTACGGTCCACAGGTAGGAACACCAACATTCACATATATTTGTTTTTTTTTTTTAAATTTCTGGAAGAATAAAATGAGTCAGTGGCTAGTCTCAAATTATGAACTTATTTCATACTTCATTTGTTAGATTTTCACTGGAAATAGTATATCTAGGAAATATAAAATAGCTTACTTAATATTCCTTTTTTTTCAGGATTCCTATTCATTAACTATTTATTCATTTAACTCATTTACTGAGCAGCCACTGCATGCCATGTAAGTTACTGCTCCAAATACTGGGAAATACAGAGATGATATGGTTCTGTCCTCGAAGTGCTAATAGCCTACTGGAGAGGAAAGGATACCATGATATTTATACACTTTAAGGACTTTGGAAGCAAAATGGAAATGTCTGGTTTATATGCACTGTGTTCATATATATGGTTTACTGCATTGTGCTTGCAATAACTGTGCTAAAAATATATGTGACTTACAGAAAGCATACAAACAGAGATGGATAATATAAGGAAGACTATTACTGTTTTGTGAAAATTCAAGACAATGGCATCACAAAGTCTAACCCCCAAATAGTTAAATTATCTCACCAGGTTGTATTAGGGATACAGCTTCACTTGCTACTTTATAGGTATGAATAAAGCACGATAGGTCAAGTGTGTACTCAGGCAAGTGCGGAAGGTCTCCACAGAAAATGGAACACTGGAAATGTAGGTTAATGAGGGGAAAATTACATTTCTGGCATACAAACAGCAACTTGAATTTGTAGAAGTACAAATCATACATTCAAAATTTGTGGGCAAATAGGTATACAGCTAAGACTTTCAAGGAGAAGTTGAAGACTCTGAGGGGCTTAAAAGGAGGGTACAACAAATAGCCTAAGATGATTCAGGTGGTCAATAAATATTGCATGTAAATTTAATATTAATTTCCATTCCAAAAGATTTAATTAAATGTAAGTCTAAATCAAGCTGAAAGAAAACTGGTATGTGAAGTGATAAATGTCACTCCAGCCAGTCACTTCAAATTTATTCAATGCTTTACTTCTCAGAATAGGCATAATAAGCTATGATTTTTGTTATGTAGCATGAATTGAGGGTTTTTCTGACCTAGAACCTCATGACATTTATTTGAGGTCAAATTGTCTATTATAAAATAAGCTAGGTCACTATGAGAGTAGATTTTAAGTGTTCTTACCACAAGAAAATATTACACATGTAAATGAATGCATATGTAAACTGGCTTAACTTGGCCACTGCACAATGTACACAGATTTCAATACATCATGCTGTACACAACAAGTATATACAATTTTGTTCATTTAAAAAGTATAGAAATGCAAAACAAATGGCTCCACATGTGTTTTTACACAGTAGTGCTACACAGTCCCTACCATCTGGACCAAAGGTTTAAATGCACACAATTTATCTCCCAGGAAAGAAAAACATTGTTGGAAAAGTCCTCGACTGAAATCCCTTCTCTACCTTCCTTAGTGTGATTTCACTACAGGGCTCTCATCAGTGCACACTGGGGTGGTCTCCAGACTCTGGCATCCAGTCAGAATTCAAATCCATGATCATGGGGAATTGATTTGGTCTCTCAGTGCCTCAGTTCCCTGTGAGGTCAAAAGATGATCATCACAGTCCCTACCTTCCTGTTACAGTGTGTTGAATAGCTTCACACAAGTAAAACACAGTAGCTTATCCCTAGTAAGTGCTCAAAAAATTGGAGGACCTATTATTAACAAGAGGATAATTGTTTTGTTGAAAGAAAGGCAGGCCAGGGGCGGTGGCACACATGTATAAGCACTTTGGGAGGCTGAGGTGGGTGGATCTCTTGAGCCCAGAAGTTCCAGACTAGCCTGAGGAACATGGTGAAACCACATTTCTACCAAAAAGAAATAAAATTATGGGAGGCTGAGGTGAGAGGATTGCTTGTGCTTGGGAGGTAGAGGTTGCAGTGAGCCCAGAGGGCTCCACTCCACTCGAGTCCGGGCAACAGAGCAAGACCCTGTCTCAAAAAAAAAAAAAAAAAAAAAGAAGCCAGAAATAAGATAAGAAAAGGAATAAAAGTAATTAAACACTCTATATTGATATGCACTAGGTATAATTTTGTTTCACTGGGTCATAGTAACTGGGAACCTGGAAAAACTTAAAACTGAAGATACGTTATGAATATTTTGACAAATGTTGCTATTCAAAATTTATTGATGCTGACTTTTTGATTCTGTATACTCTTTTGTGATGTCAAAAGTGTATATAAAACACTTATTATTTACAAATGATTTAAATCATAAATTTTCCCCTAAAATAATGCTCAGTTGGGCCATGATTGAGTTGCTAGTCCTCAAAAGCCTATTTAAACCACTCTGTATTTGAAAAATTATATTCGGAGCCCCTTTCAAACTGATCTATCATTTATCACATATTCAAAATAGAAAACCCATTTAATAGTTCTATTTGCAAATCAACAGACTCTCCCTCAGCGATGGTGAAAATTATGTGGGAAAGATAGTCTAGGGCACCAGAAATCTGGTAATTTTCCACATTTGTAAAAGAAGAATAATCTTAGCAAAAATTTACCTCTAGTTGTTTTTATATGTTCTTTATTCTCAAATCAGGGTCAGCTCTAACTTGTTGAAAGTGTCTAGGTCTTAGAGTTCTCATATTTAAATAAATCTCTTATTTGTGTAAGGATATATATACCAAGGATAAACATACCATTTTTCTAAATTATGAAACTCTACTATAAAAACTAAAAATAAAATAATTCAAAACCTGACAAAATTATTATAATTTTAAGCATTATGCTGATGATATTATATAAAAAGACATCTGAGCATTCATTTAAAAAATGAGTTTTAACAGAATGACGGGACTACACTGAATACATGCACTATTCACATATTTTAAATAATCTGATACCACTTCAGAAAAAATTGCTGAAATTCTATGACTCTAAATTAAAGGCAAGCATGTAGCTAAATCAAATGAATTAGGAGTAAAAATTCAGTAAATGTAATGTAATTCAGGTATTAAAGAGGTTTCTGAATTATACAACCTGAACAGTGGAAATGCTGTTAAACAATTCCTGGGCTTTCAGGAGTGAAAAAATGGCACCTTCTTCCCTTGTTCTGAGCAGAACCAACAGGCAAAAGTTTTGTATCTCATTTAATTAGATGCCATCTTCAGGGTTTTAAGAGAGACACTCAAAGCTATATTGTATAGTTATTGAATTGGAACTGTAGAGCAGGCAAAGTCAGTTAATACGTGTCTCCCCACCTGTATCTTGTTACATGTGCACATAATAAAATTGACTTTAATTCTTCTCAATGATAAACCTTCTTACTTTCTGTATTTATAATATTTTAAATCAGTAACCTTATTAACATGGGAAATGGTCAATAACCCTCTCATTGATTTCATACCAATTATGCTGATGTTAATTTTTTGTATATGTGTGTATAATAAAAACTATCCTTTTCTGATTACTTCATACACACAAGCACATTTCTACACAAACACATGCGCGCGCACACACACACACACACACACACAAGATAATTTACAAGACTCAGATATAATGTGAGAATGCATCTGAATAATAAAGACACAAAATACTGACAGGAGAAAGCAGAATAAATATCTTTACGATAACTTTCACTCTTAGTATCAAATCATGGTCCCTGGTATTAAGGAATAGGACCAAAAAAAAAATCATATGGCAATATCTCAAAGTCTTGACGGTTATTTGAAACTCACAGAAAGAGAAACTATAATTGTTTATTTATCACCAAATACTACTAAAATAATCAGATATACTTGATCAGTATAACCAATAGGAAAGACACCCTGATATAGAAAGATCATAGATTTATAAATCAAAAGTAAATGAAAATCCTTCTAGATGGAAATATACAGCCATAAACATATTATTTATATATAGATAATGGTATTATTTTGAAAGATACATTAGACCTCCCAAATGATGGCTGATTTTTGCATTTCTTTCTTTAATTCTGAATGTGTGTGTGTGTGTGTGTGTGTGTGTGTATATATATATATATATATATATATATATATATATATATATATACTGGTGGCTTCCTAATGAATAAAAATGCATGCATTATAAACAAACAAACAAACAAAATCCTTCTAGATACTAGCTTGGCCAAGGCAAGACAACTTTCAAGTTCTTGGCTCCTTTCTTCAAAATAGTGCAAAGCATAAACAAAACTTATATTCATTCACAAATAATGGCCACATAAGTAAGCTACTACTGACAGGTCTAAAACTTGGAATAAAAACTTTTTCTAGTTTTCCACACCATATATACCCAAATCCTGAGATACAGGTGGATATATTTAACTAAATAGAGCCTTTCCATATAATTTTTATTTATCTCTTGTAACTATAATTATGATATATAGTATATCATTATAATATACGTCATGTCCATATACATTAGTATACATGTATATTTATGTAATTATTAAACAAGGATCCAGGAAATCATGCTATACATAAAATAGCTAGAAAAGAAGCACAATAAAAATCAAGGATCCACTACAGTTTTCTTCAAACACCCAAAGGACTCTCATATTATGAACGGCCATTATGTATAATTTACATGAATTATTTCTAACCGTCAAAGTTATCCACAGATGGAGTGGTATAATGGACATGAGACAACTAACGGTTTTCAAGTTTATATTTTAAGAAGTATATAAAGAGGCCTCAATCATGAAAAGGTAACTAGACTACAATTAAGTCATTCTCAAAACTGACTTTTAGAATCACCTGACACTTGAAAAAAAATTGAATACACTGCCCTCACTGTTAGAGGTTATAATTTTTTTTTGGTTCAGTGTATCTCCAGGTATTTTTTTGTTTTTGTTTTTGTTTTTTTTGAGAAGGAGTTTCGCTCTTGTTACCCAGGCTGGAGTGCAATGGCGCGATCTCGGCTCACGGCAACCTCCGCCTCCTGGGTTCAGGCAGTTCTCCTGCCTCAGCCTCCTGAGTAGCTGGGATTACAGGCAGGCGCCACCATGCCCAGCTAATGTTTTGTATTTTTAGTAGAGACGGGGTTTCACCATGTTGACCAGGATGGTCTCGATCTCTTGACCTCGTGATCCACCTGCCTCTGCCCCCCAAAGTGCTGGGATTACAGGCTTGAGCCACCGCACCCGGCTCCAGGTATTTTTTTAAAGCTCTCCAGAAGATTCTAAGAACTAGTTCAACCATATGGTCTCTTTCAACTCAGGTTCCATAATTCTGAAAAAAAACCTGTCATTTAAATATTCATGTATGTGCCAAGTAGGATTTACTTTTACTCTCTATCTAACCAACAAAGATAAAAGAAAACCAAATAATTAATAGGTGAATAATGCAGTGTTCTTTGGTGGCACTTGTCTTCTGGAAATGGTTTATCTACATGTGTCCTTGCACCTCTTCCAACTCTTTCTCAGCATGAAGCAAGCTGGAAAAGAACTTTTGGGGTTCACAGGGAGATGGCAAAATCTCCCAGATATTATCAGTGGGATTAATGTATTTAAACTTGCTGTCTATATAACAATATACTCTTATAGTACAGAAATAATTTTGTCTGTTTTTCTTCAACAGGAAAACACATAGTTAAAAAATATTTTTTATAATATTTATGAAACTATCCTTCAACACATAGCTACATAGTAATTTATGACTTTATCTTGCTTTCGGTTCTCTATTTCCCTTGTATTTATTGTTCAGTTAATATGAGTTTCATGCTTCAGATATAGAGTGAAGTCAGATACATTTTTATATTCTTTTTCTGTGCTATCGGAAGAGCACCTGTAAGAACAAATCTCCACCCGTCTTTTTTTGAAACGAAATGAAAACAAAACATTATACTTTGTTGAAAAGATTTCTGAGGACTTTTTTTCTGATTGAAATAAGGTAAATATCAGTACTCTATTAAACAGGTCAAAATGTTTTATGGTTGGTAGACTAAAAGTAAAAGATGAGAATAATTACATTTCACACCTGTGAAACTAATGTAATCACTGATCATATAGCATATTTTTAAACAGCATAATAACTTATGTTATTGGTTGCCAGAATATGCTATTTCAACATTTGACTCTTGCACATATTTTATATGTATTTGCAATATTCTTTTATGTAATCTGTGTAATGCTAAACAATGAGGCATGATTGAGCCAGGTATTTTCATAGAGTAAACAGTCACAAATTTAATAAACATTTAATAGTATGCACTGAATACTCTTGGCTCATGCAAATATCTTAACTAATTGTTAATTGAAGGCACAGTAAAATCAGAATATCAGGCTATGGATACCTGACTATCTGGCTACATTGAGCTAAATTGACTCTATATATGAGACACCATCAAAAAAATATGTTTTACATTCTGGAAAGCAACACGAAATTTCCTGTATCTTCAACATTTCCTTTAATAATTAAATTTTATTTTGTGTATCCAAGCATGCACAATTCTTAAAGTGTTTTCTAAATAAATATAAAATAAACTACATCACTGCAAGTCACTAAACTATTTAGCCAAATAGAAAACATTGTTAGAAGGAAAATCTGTGTGTGTTTTCTTTAATTACAAAGACCATATCTAATTTTAACTGCCTCCTTTTTTTCTTAATAATGAGTTGACCTTCTATTCTCCTTAACCCTTTTTTATCAAAGCCATCTACACCCACTTTGCCTTCTGTTTCTCTAATCTGCAATTATTTATGTTTTCTTCATGCTGCTTTGTCCGCCATGGGAGCAAAATTGTATTTGGTGAAATATAGAGCTAATTATACCATGAACCCAGCAACAAAAAGACAGAGCAGATGTTACTTCAGACGTGCTAAAAGTCCTCATGCTTAATGTGCATATAGTAAAACACTGAGCAGAGTCCTCAAAAACAATATCTAATCAAGGCTGTTTTAGACATGCAAATCTTTTTAACACCAGAGTTAAATGGAGAAATTCTGTCAATAATATTTTCAGTACTCACCATGTGCATGCCAGAATAATTATATTAGGTAGTGATTTCTAATTAATATAATAAATGTGTGAGTCCACATTGTTACTATCCCAGGGGGAGAGAAATCTAGGGAGGCAGAAATGGAGATCATATGCTGTGAGTTAATAATACAATACACAATGTTTTCATTGAGAATGTGTTTCTGTGATGCCAAAATAAGCTGCTTGAATATTTCTAAGTTAACTAGTAAAATATATTTTATTCAATTATGTGCTTTCTTTTTAGTCACAGAGAACCACTTAAGTTAACTGCTTAATTGGCTATTGAACTAATAAATTAAGATCAGTTTCTCTGTTTAATAATTTTCAGCTATAATTTGGTAGTGACATACAGAATGTAACTGTCACCACAATAGTTGTTTCTTTTTTCTTTGCAAAAATTGAATCTTTTTGACATATTGGATTAGAATCAATATTGCTTTTCATGAAGAAACTGGTTTTCCCCATTATGACATGTATACCAATAGTGGATTACTACAGGAAAATATGCTTATCATGCTGTGTACAGACTAAAAACAATTGCAATTACACTTGTTTAAAGTCACTGTAAGAGGACAGTATTTTAATGACATACTTTCCACTGACAGAAGTGTGTCTACACCACAGGTTGTTAAGTCCCTTCTGAGATCTAAAACTTAGTGGGTTCAGTACACCAGGCCTCCCTCCTGGTGAGTGTTAAATGCATGCATTGAGTGGCTGGACTATGCATCACTTTCAGTGTTTACTTTAGGAAAATAAAGCACCTCTCTGCAGAGTTGTGATAGCATAGCTAAAAAATTCCATCATATTCAGCGGTGTATAATTTGTATAAATAGTGTCTGGTTTATACAAATAATCAATTTTAAAATATTGTATGTTGGCCAGTTTTAAATGGGATAGATGCTCTAACAAATAATATTTTATATAAATTACCTATCAAGAGAAAATATATATATATATATATATATATATATATATATATATACATGTGGGATACATTACATTAGTCAAAAATTTATGCTTTAATTAACCTAAATTTTGTATGCAAAACATATATAATGCTCAATGTAAATAAAATTATGAACATTGCAAGTTATTGTTTCTTTATTGTAAAGGAGAATAAAGGCCTATTTGTATTTTCAAAAGGGAATGTGAGGGTAACTTTGATAATATTGAAGTTTTAACGAGTGCTGACTCTAACTGTTGTGAAGATATATCTAGTTAGTCTCTTCTAGTTTATGCCATTATGTTACATTATGGGGGTCTTGATAGGACACATTCACAAAATTTTACTTATACAACGAATGCATTTCTTCAAAACTCTACTTATAAAGTTTACTGTTATCATATTTAATGAATAATAAAATGCAATATAAAAATCACTTCATGTAATTTAACAATCTTCAGTGATTATTGATGTTTTCAAATCCTATTTTCCAATTGGTTAATTTTTCATTTATCTCATACTTTAAAATGTACTTTAAAACCCAAGCACATATTTACTATAAAAATACTTATTGAATCAAGAAACATCAAATCAAGTGATTAAGTAAAAATGACCAAAATATCCCAACAGACAAATAAGAACAGACAAGCTAAATTTTTCAACTTTTTACAGTGGAACTTCACAACCTTGATATTCAATTGACCAACAGAAAAACTACTGCAGATGGACCATTGATTATAACTCAGCCAATACCATTATCATGCACTCAGAAGAATGGACAATTTCTCGTGAAACCAAACTATTAAATGCTACTTTTCCAAGTGTAGGAATTCAGGCTTTATCAGCTTCCAATAATTTGGTCTTTTTAGGAATTAAAACTAATCAAGGAGATACAACTGAACAAAAATATGGAAACATACTTTTACTGAGCTCAACTCTTAGTTTCTAAATGGAAGTTATCTCAGTCAGTAGATGAACGGAGTAAAACTAGATACCTTAGAGAACCCAAGTGTCAAATGGCAATACAGCTATTCTCAATTTGCTGCTCCTACATCAAAAGCATTATCTTATCAGCTCTAGCATCATATTTCACTAATAAATCAAAACAAAGGGACTTTCAAAGGATCTATCTTCCATATCAATGATTTAATCAAAATAGCAAACAGGAAACTAAAACTCTTCCTTTGGTCTCATTTAGTTTACACATAAACTGAAACACTTCTCTTGGTCTCAGTTGCTTTTATTCCTCCATTGGCAAAGCAATCTATATATGTACACATGTATAAGCAATATTTATGCAAAACGACTTGAATTTCAAAATCACTATAGATGTAGCTTACTTTAAGCAAATGCATTATATTAAAATATTTTCTAAGTATTAGATTCACTTAAAACTTGATTAGATAAATCTCTTGATTTACATAAAACATTTCAGGAAAAATCCATAAAGATGACTATGCCTGTATATTAAAAGGATCTAATGTTTTACATGTTTAATATACTTAGTTTACTGAATCAATAACTGTATTCTTTAAATATTAAACTTATACTACTTAAACATATTCTTCATATCAGGAATATATCTCTTAGCTTGAATCATACAACTAATTTGTTGTAATATAATATTATATTTGAAAGAGACAAATGAAATAACAGGATGGTATTTTTAATATCAAAAGTTATTTTTGAATATGATCAACTTCTGTTTATGAAATCACAGTAAGATCACTTGGTTTAGTGTGACTAATACACCAAGTTTTAATGAAATAAAATTTAAATAATATAATGAATGAATATATTAAATGTGATAAAATGTTTCAGAAGATTTGTAAGTTGTTTACCTTTCATATAATAAAACATGTATGTTTATAATATTTTTATGCTTTTATTAAAGAATGCTTCCAACAAAAATATTGGCTCACAGCAATTCATTAAAAGAGAAATATTTTATGATACTGTGAAAAATGAGAGTTACATTCTCCCTCTTCAGTAAGTCTTACTTTTATTATGAAAAAAGAAACATACATTTTTCTTTCCCCATGCAGAGTCTAGAAAATATGAATCAACAACCATAGAGAAGTGAAGACAGTCTCCCAGATTCAGACCCTGTGTAATTGAAAGTGATTGTTGAACACTGCTGATGAAGACAAAATACTATGTAATAAACTGAATAATAACTTAGACTCTGTAGGGACTGTGGGACAACTTCATTGTGTTTGGTAGCACTTTGCAGCTATCATGTGTTGAACTGGCAGAGTGACTCACCTATCTCACTGAAGCTGAACTGTTGTGACACAGTGATTAATAATGGTGTTTCAAATCAGCACTCACTTCTTTTGTTAATTTACTAGAGTACTATTTTTCTGCTATTACTATCATAAGTGATACTCAATGACTAGACTTGCAATAATGTTCAATCCATCACATTCATTATGCTGCTTAATTATATATTGAATGTATATACACATCTATATCTATTTATAAATATTTTATATAGAGAGGAGAAATAGAATAAAATTGAATGTAAACAAGATTTTGTTTAAGCTGTCCATTAAGAGTCTGGTTTTTATGTTTCTTACATGATAAGAATTCTTTCTAAATCACTTTGATAACTGCCAGTGCAATGAATTCACATTTATGAAGATGTTCATCTTAGACTTATTCTCAGGAAATAAAAAGAATCTAAAATAGAACTATTTTCAAGGATTTCAGAACCTAAAATATAAGTATTAAAATGATTATTGGTATGACAGATATTAAAAACCTTCTTGATAGTTTCAATATAAAGGTATCAGAAGGTAGAATGAGTGTTGAATTTATGTTGTGGAAAATTGGTCCCAAGTTGGTTTTCCACTTCATCAGAAAGCACTTTTCTCTTGTATGCAAACAGTTAATGAAGCATGCCAACACTGAATTGTTTTAACTAGAGTGAGAAATACTTCACCTTTTTCATCTCTTTTTCTTTTGGGAAGTTTTAATACAAAAATAGTGAGACACCCTAAATGTTAGATCCCTAACAGGTAAAATGAGAGAATAAAATAGCTATTCATGATTTAAATATTTTCATTTTCATTTATGAATTATTCTCTAGTGAAAGGTAGCAAAAGATCCATCAGTTCTGCTGCACCATAATAAATGTATGATGAGACTGATCTAGTCATTAGATTTTCATCCAGAAGCCTACCTTTAGTTTGAGCATTTTCAAGTAGTGAGCCTTTTGATTTAGTTTTTAAAGCCTCTGGCAGGTGGCAAAATTTTGTTCCAACAACACTCATGTGATTGGAAACAAAGGAATTCTTTCAAAAGGTTTGTGGTTTTACCTTTATACCACTTTCAAAGAAAATGGGATGATCATTTCTTTCATATTAAAATTAAAATAAACATAAGGGACAGGAAAAACTACACATTACAGGAAATCACTGCATTTTAAAAAAGAGCTTTTCATAGCTTTACTCAGACTTCATTTTATGCTTGTAATAAGAAAGTGTTCACCTGCATAACTTTTTGCAATATGATAATTTAATCCTTACGTTGCATTTCTTCTATCTGATATTTTAAAATTCCTGTTTTAAATTCACTTGTACAGGCTTATTATTGTTTTGTATAAAACATTATACCTTACATGCTATGATCTCAATAAAGACAGAATGCACAATTACTAAGCCTTGTAGCAATTCTAAAAATTTTTTTTAAAGTAACTCAAGGAAATGCATTTCTGATATCACTGTTACATGGAAAAAGCCTTTTAAAAATACTATAAAATAAGCATGACTTTCAAAGCCAAGTATAACTCTAATCATCAGCAAATGTGTATAAGGTTTGCCTCTTAGGAACTTGGTTATTTGTGTTTTATTTATTTTTTTCCTTGAAAGACCAGTGTGAGAGCAGTCTTTGTGTTTTAATACCACCAGGAAAAATTCTTTTGATGAAAGTGACTACTTAGTTATGGTAAACTTATTTCATTGAGCATATACAAAGATTATAATGAGCAACAGCACACGTGCTCCTGTTTTTCGGCTGGGACTTTGTGAAGAGTGTTTAAAACATGATAAACTGAAAGATACCAACAAAATTCAGACTGCCTGTCAGATGTATCAGTTTCAAAGGAACAGGGTCAAAAAAATAAAAGTTTTTAAACAACTAGAAAATTTGAAAGTTACTCCATTTATTCCCTCAGTTTAGGAATAAAGACACTGATGCCCAGAACGATTAAACAATAAGTATTAATTCACTATCAGGATACTCTATAATAACTTCCATATTAATTGACAGGTTTAGATTATGAATTAGGTATATTTGTAATAGAGTTTACTATATATATGGTAAGATATATATATATATATATATATATATATACAGACATATATATATATACACACACATATATATACACACACACATACGCACACACACACACATATATATATATGGTAAGATATATATCCTCACAAATTTATCCTTGAGAGATAATGCTGAATTGGCAAGTGAGTATCTTGTAAAACATTTTTATATACATATCAGAAAAATATTTTTCCTAAACAATATGTATATTATCATGGATATATATTTAAATCATTGAGTAATAATAACATTTCTAGCATATATATAAACAAATCCACTTACAAAAGGCTAATACACTTTAAAATTCATTTATCCTATCAAAACTGTTAACAAGGTATTATATATCAATTATGTATCCATTACAAAAGGGAAAATGAATATGTTGGTTTGTTAAGAACACAAAGTAGTGTATGAAAGGGCACGCATAAAAATTTTGAGTTTCTAACCTTACTAGACTATAATGCCAACAGTCTGGTGAGGCTATCACTCCATACTAGACTTTTAGTGGCATTTATTACTATATGGTTACTAGAAATTCTTAAAGATAAACTTTACTCTCAAGTTGTCAAATATCAATAAATTAGCATATCATTTAAAAAATATCTTAACTTATTTCAACAGTGAATAATATTCCAAATTAGGAATATGGTATATCTGTTCACTTATAATTAAACCTAAAACAAAATTATTCTAGAATTAATAAAGACTGAAGTATAATGATACTTCAAAAGGAAAAATGTATGGGGTTGAGTATGGCAAATGCATTCTATTTTTTATTATAATTATTTCATGCTCTGTCCCAACAGGAGAATAGGGGCTTTTGCAAACTTTATATGCACTACCCATAATGAATTTCCTGGGTATATACTATAGAATACATGGGCATAGTTTGAGGATATGAAGATGACTGTATCTCTCCGTACGAAGACATCGTTTAACTGAGGAAGATATAATATAACAGGAGCTCTACCCAACATGCAAATGGCTAAAGATACATGAATTGGGATTTTTGGTTTGTTTGTTTTCTTTTGCTGTGTTTTAAGCCCTGAAAGGAGAAAAGCAATAATCCTTTCTTTAAAGCAAGTATCATTTTATAATAAATATTTTAAGTAACATCAACAATACTATAATAAAATTCATTCTAAACCACTAATATGATAGATTAATATGAAGTTTATTATTATTGCCCAGTTCTAGAGAACTATGGACACTAAAAAATATACGTAGAAAAAAAAAATCCACCATCATCCATATCCTTAGTCCAGAAGACAGATCTTTCTCTTTTTGTCACCAAACCAAGTCATCTTTGCAATTTATTTTAGTTCATACATTTAAACACACAAACATCCATGTGTGGTTGGTTCACAATGACATATGGATAAAAAAATATGTTGATGTTTTCCTGGTGCTGTGTACACACTACAAATAGGAAACCATGCTTCTTTAGTCTAGATTGAAGACTGAATGAATTAAGACTTATGTAATATTAGCCATTGGTTTTAGTAAACACAACTAGCTAGAAAGTTAAAGCCCTGAGAAGCTGACTTTTTATCTTGATACATATAAAAATTTATATTATTGAAAACCAACTCTTGAAAGTATGTTACTAAAAGAAGAAAATCTTCTCGTTTTTAAAAATATACTTACAGAAACCCTCAAAGGACATCATATATAAGGGAGAAATGAGACATAGTTTTTATAAATTTGAAATGAAGAACCCAATATTCAACTTTGTTCTAAAGTCTGGTCAATTCATTAAGATAAGATACAAAACTATAAAATAAAAGTAGGAAGCAAACTAAATTGATAGAAGAAAAAAAGTGTTCTTGTTTGCAATGGATATGGTCATCTTCCTAGAATTTCCAAGTGGGAAAGATGATTCTGGACAACATAATAATTAAGCTCTATCAACCACTAAATAGTACTAGAATATAGTATCTATCTGATCTGATATTAAATGAGAAGTGGACAACAAAACAGGGATATCTGTATGTTTTACAGAGGATTGTAAAAGAATGTTTACATTTACTTTACTGAACAGAATTCTTCTGTCAAACAGAATATGAAAGTGATGATGGTCACGAGTATTACATTCAAGGTAATGTTTCTACCCCTTGTTTAAGTAGTTAAAGTGGGAAAATCTAGTTTTGGTTTTGTTTTTAGTAATTTGCTACTATTATATATGAGAACAAACTACAAAGCATCTCATAATTGCCAAGCATAAATCTTAGAGACAGCACCTGTATAAATCACAAAGACATACATATGCACATGCATGTTTGCATACATATGCACTGGTGAAAATTCAATATATTAACGTAACACAAAAACATATCACATAGATATAATTATAATTTTGGCAGAATTTTTCCATATATGCATTTTGTGCATTGATTAGAAATATTCTTAGGTTTTTTTTGTTTTGTTTTGTTTTTTAACAGACATCTCTTCAAGCTTGGCATTTAGGGTACAAATAGTTTACTTATTTGATAACACTTAGTAAACAAGAAGAAAAAGGATCTTAAAAGCTCTCTTAGCTGTCCCTAGAACTTCTGGTGTTAAATCTACCTAGAGAAAGCACATCAAGAAATGTCTCATGTAGAGAAATCTTTGGAGAAGTTTTTAATTCTGAAAAATTTTATAATGGCTAATGTATTTTTCTGATCATTTGTTTAACCTAAAAAAGGAGAGAAATCTAAGCTGATAATCACGCTTGTCTCTCTCTCTCTGACATTTGAGCCCCCTACACACAAAGCAAATCACAGTCAGAATGAGATTATGATGCAATGATCTCGTTGTGAACGTTGCATGATGGCTCAGGCAGCGTATAAGCGGTCCCTCGGCACTTGTGCTTACAGCAATTTGAATTTCTCTGGTAGCTCAGTATGATTTATGGCATATTTCAGACTTTCTCTTCATCAAGGGAGAACACTGTCAAGTTCATGAGAGTTTTGCAACTAAGACAAAGGAGGGAATCAAGAGCATTTGGAATAAATAGGAATTTGTGGTTTGTTATAATTTTAGCTTTTAACACTGAATTGGTTGCAAAATTATCTTTGACACTTGTATTGAATCTTATCTTATGTACTGAATAAAAAAATCAATGATGTTACTAATGAATCATCCATGGACTTATTCAGGCTTCACATACAAATCATCTGTTTGAAGAACAAGTGTTAAGGTTTTAGTAATAATAGCAGAGTAGAACTTCAACAGGGATTCATATAAAATTCTGTTTATCTTTTTTGAAACTCCTGTTCTGGCAAACAGGTGGTTTCTTATACCTGCCGTACTTCATTTCCTCATGCACAGCTGTGTTAGAAAATGTTTGATTTTACGAACCACATGCCAGACTTGGCAATATTTTTATAATGGACAGGAAAAAGCAAATTGTATTGCTTCATTTATTTTCTCTATACCAGCAGTGTAAATTCTCAGATTTAATATTACATGCTTTTGTCTTAGTCAACTTTTGTAATATAAGCAGCTATTTCTCCAGAAATATGGACAACAGTATGAATTCATCTTTAAATTCACATGCAAAATAAAACACTGCTGATGAAAGCTTTTTTGGCCTCCTTTTTATTATTATTCATAAAATTCCCTAGGTATGCATGGTGTTTTATAGAGCATATAAAAAGACAAGGTCCCTGCCACAAAGGGTTTATAGTATAATCCAAGGAACATACTATGTGAAACAGCTCAGATACAAAGAATACATATTATCTGAGGGACAATCATATGAGGATGAATAAAAAGATATTAAACAAGGATATAACATCGCAAAAGATATTTTTGTTGTTATAATTTTAGGGGAATTTGTTGGTCAAGGGTAAGAATATAGAAAGTGATACATTATAAAGTTGATAGGATACCGACTCAAATTTTATTTCACATTCTCCATAGTGTTATGAGTTATGTCCACAGAAATCTCCATGCTATCTACATATTATGCTCCTGATACGCTATAGTAGAATTGTTTCTCCTCACTTCATAATATGGACATTAATTTGAGTGGCTTAAAGATACCAATTCCTTATATTATATTACATTATACAATAATATAATTAAATAAACTGAGAACTTTTAATTCTAAACTCCTGTAATCAACCACATTAACACAGTAAAACATAAAAGTTTACCGTATGTCATCAAGGTCAATGAGATGGATGCTGGCAAAACTAAACTAGAACTCAAATTTCTAGATTTCTAATTTAATGTTCTTAAAAAAGAATAAACTGTATTTTCCCTATCTAATAACCTGGAGTAAACACGAAGCTTCCTTCATCACATGACCTTAAAAGTCACATAATGGCAGCCAAAAAACAATCTTCTCTGGGAATCAATTTACTCATCTGTAAAATGGAAATGCCAACATTACTAATATTTGATGTTCCAGATTAAATTAAAAAAAAAGTAAAAGAATAAGTAAATCTCACTGTACAAGAAAATGATATTAAAAAGCTTACATAGCAAAACTGTGGAATGCTGACATTGACCAGAATGCCGTTTAAAATGAATGAAAAATTCTATTGGATAAGCATCTAGAGGAATTCCACGAATAAGAGAGCCAGTGGAAACAAAAATAAGGTATACGATAGCATTCCTGCCTAGTGAGTACTCATTCATTAAACATTTATTCGGGACTATTTGCTGAATAACCAGGTACTGGCAGTCCACGCCAGTGCATGTGGTCAGGCCTGCCCTGCCCTTGGCAAACTGATGGTGTCCTGAAGGAGAATGGTCATGAAGCAAACAGGCTTGCAAATAAAAATATTATTATAAGTTGTGCAAAGTGTAAAAGAAAGAACAGGGTGATATAGAATGGAGTAGATTTGAGGAACTGATTTTAATTTTAGCATTCAAGGAAGGACATTTAAGCCCAGACTGGAAAATGAGTAGGAACCCCAAATTCAAGAACAAGGACAATAGAGATCCACTAGCCAATTTTTAAGAAGATCTAGGGGAAGAAAAGGACATGGTCTGTTTGAGAAACTGGAAAAATGCCAGTGTGGGAGAAAGAATGAAAAGGGGAATAACCCAAAAGTTTTTGAGAGAGGAGGTGAGGAGCATTACACATTATGCAGAGTCTCTTCTGGCTATGTTAAGGAAGTTGAATTTTATTCTTAGAGCAATGAAAAGACATTGAAAGATTTTTAAAAATAAAATTTTATGAACTAATTTGTGGCTCACAATCACCACTGTAGTTGTTATAGGGTGAGAGGATTTAAAAACACAAAGAGTGAGAACAGGAAGTCTGGTTACGACTGCAGTGGCCAATGTGGGAAGTGTGGATAATCTGAATTACCACACTGGCAATGGATGCAGTGCAAAGAGCAATATGAATCCTAGATATAGTTTGGATGAAGAATAAACAGATTACATATGAAAGTAGATGCAAGACAGGGGAAGAGAGACACGTTAAGGATGAAATCTAGTTTTATAGACTGAACATCTGTGGTTGCTGTGGGTTTTGTTGTTGTTTTTGAGAGAGGGTCTCCCTCTGTCATCCAGGCTGGAGTGCAGTAGTGTGATCGTGGCTCACTGCTGCAGCCTCGACCACCTGGGCTAACACAATTCTCCTATCTCAGTCTCCCAAGTTTCTGGGACCACAGGTGCATGCCACCATGCCCAGTTAATTTTTGTATTTTTTTGCAAAGATGAGGTTTTACCATGTTGCTCAGGCTGGGCTCCTGCCTCAGCCTCCGAAAAGTACTGGGATTACAGACGTGAGCCACCACACCCAGCCCCTGAGTTTTTTACTTTATTTTGTTTTGCTTTTCTTAAAGATTGCTATGTACTGAGAGCTTAAGGAAGACTGACCAAAGTCATAGTCCATGCAGAGGCATAACATTGTATTTATTTATAATCCATTTTGCCTGGAACTATGTGAAGGTTCTTGCTATGCATTTTTTAGTGAATAGGATGGCTTAAATCATCATGGAAGGGAGAGTATATTAACACTAACTATAGAATTTAATCATTGGATTGCATAATTTTATGCAGAGTGAAAATGAGGAGAATGCCACTGGTTTTGTCAACCAGAGTTTATGGGTAGTTGACCTGCTTTCATACACATTAATCCAATAAATATTTTTATTCTGCAAGAGTAGTTTCAAGAGAATGCCTGTAGGAATGGGTAACACAGAAACTGTTTAAAGAATCCTGAGAAATAGCTACACTTGAAATAATGTCCAATAAACTATGCATATAGAGGAAAAAATAATTAAATTTCAGTTACTATTGAACACACATATGTGATGGGGAAAAGTGACACTAAGGCTAGGAATAAACATTAAGATATCATTAATATAAAAATGCCACAACTAGGGCAGCTCATGTCTGTCAGTGTTGTCTGCCAGTAATTCCAACACTGGGAGGCCAAGGTAGGAGGATCACTTGAGCCCAGGAGTCCCAGATCAGCCTGGGCAATACAGTAAGACTCCATCTCTACAAAACATAAAAAAATTAGCCAGGTGTGATGGTGCACCCCTGTAGTCTCAGGTACTCTAGAGGCTAAGGCAGGAGGATTGCTTGAGCTCAGCAGATTAGCAGATCGAAGTTGCAGTGAGCTGTGATTGCACCACTGCACTCCAGCCTGGGTGACAGAGTAAAACCCTGTCTCAAAAAAAAAAAAAAAAAAAAAAAAAAAAGCCACAGTTGTAACAAAATCCTCTCCAAATAGAAGAAATCATTTGATTCTGTAAGTTATTTTTTTTAAAAAAAAGATAACTAAGTCTTCTGAAGATAATATGTAAGTATCTATTTGTTTCTAGCTAAAATCACATAACATACATGATAAAAGTAAGTGTAAAATTTTCCATACTTATATCTTAGAAAATAATCCAAATTTATATTTTAAGATTATCCCATATTCATGGTAAACCTAAAGAAGCTGTGAAACTTAAACTATAAAAGCTTATGTTCTATTGTTGTATGCCTACATGTAAATAAGTCATTAACTTTAAATAATAAATAAAATACAACTTCTATGTAAAAGCTTCAAACTTCTTTTCAATTCATAAGTATAGGAATAATTTAAACCATTTTTAGGTGTTATTTTATCTATCAATAGTAATTAACACAGTCTTAATCTGGCTAATGTTAATGACCACTGTTCTTCCGTAAATCCCAGTTAAACCAAGCTTATTAAGGGCTAATTAAAGGAAGTCTTATGTGCACTGAATAAAGTAATGTCTGTGTTTAGAGCTGCAGTACATATTTTGTTTGATAACATAAAATGGGACAAAACTTTTCAATTAAAAGTTTGCTGGCTGATTATTGATTTCTTTTAAAAAATGTGCAAATGAAATAACTGACAAGTTGCCTCTTCCTGCGTGCCTGTACTTTTTGAAAAGTGTAGCGAATCTTGTAGCCTATTTTCTGAGATTGACACAGGCTCAGAGACTGCAGTAAGTAATCCATAAGACATCCTTCAGATAAATATTCAGTCAGGATCAACTAATGAAGATCCTGGATAAGAAATGAATGTTGAAGGCACGTAGAAGAGGCAATATTCTATACGGTTGGAACTAATGTTAAGACTCTGGGAATACCGGAAAGTCTCAGCTTTCTAGAAGATATGTATGAATCTGCGTGCATGTGTGTTTGTGTATGTGTGTGTGTGCGTGCACACACACCTTTATTATTTTACTTCTATTTTCTATTTAAGAAATTTTAGAATAGTGCTTGCAGTGTACTAGGCAGTGTTCAGAAAACTAATTTAACCTAAATAATCCCCAAAGAACCCTATGTAATGCTTTAAATTGTTATGCCTATTATACAGATGAGGAAACTGAGACTCACAGAGGCTAAGTAGGAAGGCAAAAATGTCCTAACAATGGTTAAAAAGAAAAAAAGAGTCATTTTTTACACCCAAACCATGAGACACAGATTCTGTACTCTTAATGCTGAAGCACAAGGTTCTGTTGTTTCCCAATTTTCACTTCCATGTTTTGGCTCTCTCTCTCCTCCCCCTTACTTCCAATGATTCCTTTGCGGAGACCAGAGGCAGATATTACAGAGTACTAACAAACTGGAGCTGTGTGAGGATGAACAGAAAAGGAAATCGACGCAGGCATGGACAGCTGGAGGCATGAAGGTTAGCTAAGTGTGCATGTTGGAATTTTGGATCAAACCTGACTATACTGGGACAGTATTGTGGCCTAAGAAATGAAAATTATGTCCAATAATATTATGTGCAGGAGTGTTTGCTTATTTTGCAACACTCCTGCACATAATATTATTATGAGAAAAGAAATCTGGTGTGGTAGCTTATGCCAGTAATCCCAATATTTTGGGAGGCTAAGGGAGAAGGATTGTTTGAGTCCAGGAGTTCCAGGCTAACCTGGGCAACAATGCATCTCCAAAAAAAAAAAAAAAAAAAAGCCAGGTGTGGTGGCATATACCTGTAGTCTCAGTTGCTTGGGAGGCTGAGGTGGGAGGATCATGTGAGCTCAGGAGTTGAGGCTGCAATGAGCTATGATCCTGCCACTGCATTTCACCCTGGATGACAGAGTGAGACCCTGTCTAAAATGAACAAATGTGAAAAGAATAGGGCATTGGGTTCAGAATAGCATAAAAGTAGGAATATCTATAAACGGGGGGGGGGGGGGGGGAGAAAATTATGGCATTTAAATGTTTCTAATGCAGTTTTAGGGTTCAATTTAAAAAAAAAAAAACGTGTGAACTTGGTACTGAGGGACATTGCCCTCAGATCTATTTCTTAGAACTCATGCTGGCTTATAGATTGTTTTGACAAATTAGGAAATACTGTCTACTGGATGACTTCCTTACCTGTTGTAAGGAAGTTGTAAATAAATTGTTTCTATCAATTTATTTCTTTTTTATTCATTGTTTTTGTCACCTTTGTTTCTCAACATTTGTGATTTATATCCAACTAATCAGAATTCCTGGTTATTGACTAAATGTAATACTGCCTGCACTACGTAAGTTTATGATACAGAAATTTCAAACCACAAATCACTCCACATTCCTGGAGGAATAAGTAGATGTTATACAATTATGCTACAGTTTTCATCACAAAAGAGAAATGCTTATGAATAAATGATTCATTCTGGCTGATCATACTTTGAAATATCACATTATTGCACTGAATCACACCTGTGAAAAAGCAAACAGGCTAACCAAAGACCCAGAAGAATGAAATAGTTAAACAACATTTACAACTACTCTATGACGTCTTTCAAAAAAAAATCACATTGCAAAACTAGTATTAGAAAGTAGAGATTTAAATAAAGCTTGTATATTCATTTTTGGTGTAAATTGATCTCTTTTCACTCACAGGATGTTGGCTTGGCATCAATCATGGGGCTATATATTCAAAAGCAATCAATAAAAGAAAGAACAGGAACTGACAACTAGTCAACAGAATCATTTTTTAAAAAATACTTAGCAGTAGCCTTTTAAAATAATTTTTGTGTTCAATGTTACTTGTATTTTTGGTCTGCTCACTTGTTAAAATAAAATGGATGTAGATCCATTAACTTTTTAGCTGTCTGGGGAAGTTTTTCACACCTACAGTCAACTATAAAGTGACTATGATATTAATATATCTAAAATGAATCCTCTTTTTGTCAGCTTTACTAAACAAGGTTTGGAAGGCCAATAGATTTAATAAGAAGGAGGAAATAAAATATGTAGTTTCACAAAATATAAATTATATACTCTTTGCTCATCCATAACTTACTTGTTCAGAGTTTTTCCATAATTGGAAAAGGGAAGCCATTTCTTATATTGGAGTGATCATTTTGAGAATTTATGTCTTTAAAAATATAACATCTGTGTGGGGGTTCAATATCAACATAGATTAAGCCAATTATAGGACACATCTTTCTTAGTTGATAGAAAAACTCAGAAATTGCTGAGTTATGCTTGTGGTAAACATTTTGGAATGTTGCCAAAGCTGTTATAAACATTTCTGAGCACACTTTTTCAGGGAACTATTTTAAAAATCAATTAGAAGTTAAAGTCTTTCAATGCTAGTGTTTTAAAATGTCAAGCTTTTATTACTTTATTCCTTGTTGTGCATCAATGGCAATATTTCAAAACCTGTATATTAAATTGATTATATTCTATAATTAAGCTATTAAACAAAATAGCATGTGCAAGTGTACTAAAATTCACACTACAGCAGAATTAGGATTTTTATAAAAGAAAAATAAAGTCAATTACATAAAAACTGGGGAAGTCATGAGGTAAAAAGAAAGTATAAATGACTGCACAGATTTTATTTCAAAAGCATACTCGAGTATATTTATTGATTTTGAAAAATACTTTCTAACATTACAGATCGATGGGTTAAAACAATAAATGCTTTACTGATGATTCCTGAGTCAGGAATTTTAGAAACTATTCTATGGACAATGGCAGAGGATCAATTATGTGTCTAAATTTACAAAACCAAGGTCTATTCAATAATTTATCACATTTAAGATTACAATGT
>NC_133464.1:40357500-40412500 GCF_048565385.1 Saimiri boliviensis | reverse complement strand
AGTAACTATTTACAAATGCATTAAAATTAATGGAATGGTAGCTTAGTACATTTTTTGTCTTTTGTTATTGGAGTAAGCAATTTTGTGTAAAAATTTCAGGATATGAAGACATCTTTTGCATGATATTAACCATATGGCCTATTCTCAATCAATTGAATTACAAACCATGGCAGTTCCTATACTTTTAAGAGATGCTTATGTGGTCTTCCATTAAAATTCCACTAATGTGACATTTGTGAAAAGGTTTATATTTGGACATACTTTCTTGACCATATGTGAAGCCACAGAGAGTAAATTCATTAATTAAAAGTACTTATATATTAATTGACTGCTATCAGTTCTAAAATATTTCTCATTTCATGTGTCAGAAACTTTCTGGACTTTTAGGGTAGTCTTGTATGTGTTTCCACATTTACAAGACTCTGGCTGTTAATATTGTTAGGTTTTACATATGAGACAGGAAGAGGGATCTTAAAAATCATTGTTAGGCAGAAAAACATTCAGATTACCAAAAACAAAACAAACAAAAAATTTTCTACATTTAGTCTGTTAAACAATAGCAAATTTCTTGTGAATCAGTGATACTGTAATTGAACTGGAGACATTTTTAGAGCAAGCTTTCTTTGGCTTTTTCACCCTCCGATTTGGAATCTGCTCACAGTACTGCCAGCTTAACCAAAAAGGATTAACTCTCATATCCAACTGAGAACACAGATAATTCTCAGTAATTGGTAAAAAATGAAGATGAATGGGGCTGAGAGATAAGGAGCAATTAGCTCATCAGCAGTTACAGCTGTGCACTCAATCCGGATCCATCTCTTGAGTCTCGGCCCCTTTTAAAGAACCTAAGCAGAATAAGCATAGGACACCCCCTCTCTGAAAAATTGCTATACCTGCCCATCATTTATCTAGTCTTCCATTTTATTTCCTTACTATACAAAGACACCTGTCATAGCAAGCTATGTAAATTACTACCTCTCTCAGGACCTATGTCTAAAGCCAATCTTCTTTTTAAACTTTTTTTTTTTTATATAACAGAAACCAAATGACTACTGTAGACACTCTTAAATTCCCTGTCAATCGTTTCATTATAGCAGCATCATCTGTTTGAAAATATAAGCAATTCCCTCATCTAATTATAGGAAGGATTTGAGGTTCATTAACATTGCCAAGGCAGAGAATCCAATGTGCAATTGCAGAGCTCTGCTTGGTGGCCTGCGTTCTCAGTTTCCTTTTATTTGCTTTCTCAAGGTCTCCAAGACTTTTTCCTGAAATCATAAAATTAATCTTTTCCTTCCAAATAGACACATGTTTTGGAAGAAAGGAAATGACTCCAGCATAAACTATTTTGTTTCTGCAAGAATGTTTAAAATATAAAAAAGATAAGAGGACGGTGAGCTGAAGAAAATAATTTTATCTCTTTATCTGCCTGGCTTTTTTTCCCTTCATATATTTGGGGTTTTTTTGTTGTTGTTGTTCTTTTATTAGTTGAGGAACAGAAGAAGTAAGGAATGGTAAACACTCTTGAAGAACACAGCTTTATTCTCAAACTCAAGTCCTTATTTTTACTTAAAACTTCTACATTCTTGTAACTTTGAGAAAATGAAAAATAATGATATGTTAGGAGCATGTGAAATGTGTTAAGGTTTGTGGGCATTTGTGTATCCTTGCCTATGTTCCACAATGTTCAGAAAGAGAAAATACTCAAGTCTTACAAATACTTCCCTTCCTTAAAGAAATTAAAGCAGTTAGAAGGTTATGACTATGGTTTAAACAATGAGATTTTCTTGGGACATCTGTTTTGAGATTACATTTTGAATAGATATGAACTCATTTCCTACTAAGCAAGCAATCTACTATTGTTGATAGCTGTTTACCAGTTCTATGAGTCAGATATTAGCTAGTGGCAAAGGTCCCTCTTAAATCCTCCAACTATTTTTTAAACTGTATACATAGTGTTTTCCTTAAATAAAATGTTAACAGAAGTAAAAATGCAGTCTTTTCCTGCCTCTTGGTAAATTGCAGTCCACAAAATGTTGCACTTCGGAATAATATTTAATGTATTTATATCTGTAAAGAGTTATTTCCTTTGTTGTCATTAAGGAAGAGAGTAAGATACTAGGTTTAGCAAGTATTTAAATAACAGAAACTATTAAGAGATGCTCACTATGTCAATATTTATATACTATTTAAAAACTAGAAGTAAAATTAAGTTTCCTTTATTTAGATTAAACTGATTGTGATTAATTTAGTATCCTCAAAAGTATGCATAATGCCAAAAAAAAAGGATAAACAGATTAAAACATAGCTATAGATACTGTCAAATTGACCTTGGGTTCACTGGTTTTAAATTCTGCCTTTGCAATATCCCAGTCCCAATTTCCAAGCAGCATTTTTTAAACTGGTTATGTAGATCAGTCCTTAAAGCAAAAAAATAGTAATTTATCTGGCCTATGTTGTGGATAGTGTTGCCACTAAAAAGAATCCAGGACATTTTTCCTTCTTATCTGCAGTGTAGCTCATATCAGCCAACCTGTCACAAGATACTACTTGATATAAACAAGAGATTGCAAAGACATCTCAGTAATCAATATCAGGATGGCTACAGTATGGAAACCCCAACTAGTGCATATCATTTGTCTCAGCATCTATTTCTATGGCCAAATGAAGCATTAATTCAAATCATAAATCCATGGTGATTTAAATCTGGGAATGAGCACCTGCCTGCTTTAATGATTTATTTTGTACATTTCAGTAAGCAGGAGATTTGTCCATATGAACTGACAGGTCACCTTCAGATGCCAAGAGCAGACTGTTTATCACCATGCAGACTAGCATCTCATCTTAGCAAGTAAATATTAAACTAAAAGAATCCAATTGATTGTGGATGAGGGGAATGGCGACATGGCCATATATTTTACTCAGTGTGCTGATGCCTCACTCAGACTACCCTAAGGTCCTCACTTCTTCCTAAAGTGATCATCCTGTCGGAAAGATATGAGCTCAAGGTTACCATGTAAAATTGGGATATAAAATAATTATTCACCTGTGTCAAAGCTTTCTTTAACCATCTTTTTCTGGCTAATTTCTAAGGTTCATATTATGAGCTGGAAAGGGTTGCAGGTTACAAAATTATCCTGTTGTCTTACCCAGCAAATCAAACCAAACAAAGCAAAAACAAAATCTGTTTCTGGGGCTTTAAGGACTGATTTACAATCAAGGAAAAAAACACTGTTCCTACCAGAAAAAAAGAAAAAAAAAAAGCCAAAAATGTTTACCAGAACTTATGAGCCAGATGAGTACAGGAGAAAACAAGAGCCCTGAATTGTCTTCAAAAATGTCACCGGATTTGGGCAAGACTGAGTAGCAATGATACATCATTTAAGTAGCACCTCTCTGAAGGATTTCATCACTTCAAAGAGTCAGTATTTGATAGATTCATGAGAGCAATTTGTATTCCAAAATACAGGCCTTGGAGATTCTTGGGATTCCTTCTAGAATTCATATGCTTCAGTACCACTTCAGGGTAATTGGTTCTCCTGGAGGATTCAGCACATCCTGTTAGAACTGCCTGCTTACCTACCTATCTTATCCATAGACTGTATGCCCCAAGTCCTGGGCCTGTATTGTGTTTATTTTTGTATTCCTAGAATGAGCTAATATCGAATGTCCTACAAAATCTAAAATATGTAACAGCTGCCCCAAAATCTCCTCACATGCTTGCAGCTTAGCAAATAATAGCTACCAGCAAGAATAGAAAAACAGGTGGAAGCAGTTGATGGTGGTAAAAAAAAAAAAAAAAAAGAAGGTGATTTCCAGGACAGATTTGAAGAAATCGTAACAATACTAGCAAAAGCAATCCCCAGTCTACCAACCTCACTGGTAACCAATGTGATACACAGACTTTGTAAATAAATAATGTGACAAGCATTTTAATTCTTATTATATAGATACTACTGTTTATGCCATTTTTCAGATATGAAGTATTGGGCTCAGAAAGTTTACATACTTTACAAAGTCACAGAGCAAGTCATTATTGAACACTTACCAAGAGGCAGGCATTGTCCTCAGAACCAGAGAAGATTGTGGCCATCAAAGCTGCAATTCAGGAATTGCTTTGATCTTTGATGCAGCTCAACCCCACCTTCATCTTTGCTTTGTACTTCCCCCACTACCACATCCCTCTCAAACTCGCTTTCCTTGATCTCTAGATATATGTCTGGGGTGAAGGTATTCAGGAAAGATAATATTAAATTGGCAATTCTTAGAGGACAGCAGTATGTGAAAATAGGATGAAAATTACAATGATAAAATCTTTGTCCAAATCAGCTACAGATATCTAATATAAATGACCTGAATGCCTTAGGGACTAGCAGCAACACCGATATTATGTTAACACAATCTCAAACTATTAAGACTTTCTAGGAAGATTCAAGTAAATTTATGTTCCTGGTTCATTTTGGCATTGGATGAGAGGTGTCAAAACTAAAAAGCAGTAACAATTATCAGCTGCATACTTTAATGGAAAAAAAAGTCATTTATTCCAACTAAAATACAAAAGACAAGTCAAATTGTTTCTTTTTTAAGCCATTGGGATAGCCTATGTAACAAAATAAGTAAAGTAAGCTACAAGTAGGTTAGTAGGCAAATATTGTCATATACTACCAAATATGAAAAATACGTTGATACTTAATTGTGAACCATGTTCTCTTTATCTTATGCCTGTTGGCTTCTCCAAAGCCAACTTCTGCTCTGGAAAAGTCAAACAGAGATAACATGTTTTAACATGTTTTGCTTTAAATGTTGTTAAATTGCCTATTTTAAGAATCCTTTCTCAGAAAACCAACTATTAAGAACGGCCTGCATGAACAGCCTCCTCTTCTAAAATTTTGAAAACAATCCAGATTACATTTTGTAATAATAGCTATAATGTATAAGTGGCTAATTACTTGTTTTTAAAAGTATCTAACAGTGCTGCATTTTATCAGTTCAGTATAAAGCTATTACTTTAAAATAATAGTTCTAAAAACAGAATTATAATTCTCTCATTTTACTTCAATTCTGTTTTAATTTTTAAATGTTTAAATACACGTGTGTAAACCATGACCTAAACAATCCTCTTCCCTCTCCGTCTTCCCTCCAGGAGCACTGCAAATGTAAGCACAGATATCATCTTTAGTCCTCTGCAGCTTTAGAGCCATCTCTTTTGGCTCTCTTTCATGCCTTCTCATCCTTCTAAAATCTGCAACCCAAACCTACCCTCAATTCAAGCTCACTACTGCTGGTCCTTTGCAATTTCCCTTAGGTAGTTCTGCTGAAAAGATTCATTTTTTCCCTTTTTACATTAAAAGCTGCCTTTTAGCATCACTGAAAGAGTATTTTGTGTTTTGTCTATATATTTTACTCTAATATTCATGTCTGTGTATGTTTCCATATAGCTTTTGTGAAAATGATTGTTACTAAAATCCACAGTATTCCTTTACATACACTTAACTATGTCTTAATAGACTGAAAGTAGAGAGCTGACAATTAATTTGAGAAATAATCTATGAAGGTACTGTATGGAAAACAGAATTTAATTGAATGGCCATGAGTTATTAGGCTCTTCATAAATATACATTGGATACAGCATCTTGCATACATCTTGTAGTACCCAAATTTCTCTTGTTAATTGTATTTTGATCATGGTCTCTGCATTTTAAAGAGAAACAATACAGTGCAATAGCAGCAAAAATGTTTTACCCCATCAACATCCAGATGCTAAGGATTTCATTAATAAAAAAATTAACCCCTATTTGAAGCTGTGTTTGACAAAATGAATTACCCAAATGGATAGTTGGCACAGGTAAAACGGTTTCTTTTTATTTGACAGTGACAGTTAGCTTTTCATCTTTCTTTCTCCATAAAGTAGGAAAGAAAAACAAAATCAACAAAATTAAAGTTGTACTTTTTAAATGAGAGAAATTGATAACCGTTATCTATGGAAAGAAAAAATCGTCAACATAATCTGTATTCTGGGCAGCATATTAAAAGGTTACATTTATATGTTTTGCTGCCAATGGCAGTATATTTCTCACTTGATAACAAATGCATTAAAAGAATAAAAAAGTAAAGTGTAAGGTTTCATTTGTACATATTTCTCTGTCACCTTAGCTACTCTGAATGTTTTAGAATTCACTTGATTAAACTTTATTTGTATTATGAAAGATGTTAGCTGAATGCTTTCAAAAGTTGCAGACATAAAGTCGATCCCATAATTAAAAATAATATTGCTAATTATTCCTTTAGAAGGAACAATTATCATTAGTTGTTAGAGAGGCAATCCTCTCGAACAGTGAGGTATCCTCAAACATACACTGTTTTCAACCTAAAAGTATCAACTTTTTGAATGGGTAGCCAACAGTTTTGTTCTGGAAAAGCAAGAACTGTAATTGGGTAGCAAAATGATCACAATAAGTTTCAGCGAACATAAAACTTACCGACACTTGAATTCATGTCCCCATTTTCAGAATCTGCTCCATGTTGGTTATTACTGGCATGATAGTTGCTCATGGCTTCTAATTTGATTTTTTTCACTTTCATTGCTTCGGCAATAGCTGCATTGGTAGCAGCAGCAGCTGCTGCAGCTGCTGCTGTCAGACCTTAAAAGAATAAATTAAAAATCAGGTAATTCAAATTCCGATTTTTCATATAATAGTTCCTGTACTTGATACAACAAACATAAAAACATTTGTTAGAGTATCTGATTCTTTATGCAACACTTTGATAACATATACTCATTCCCAACTAGCCAATGAAACAACATTGATATAAGGGGGAGAGTGAGCCCTACAGTCCTAAATTAAATATTAACAGAAACACAATTCACAGGTAGAAGGCTAATAGTGGAAATGCAGCCACAGTTATCTCTAAAAGAAACCAATCTACCAGTCTAAATATGTCCTTTGCTCTTTAAAATCCCCTATAGCTGCCTACACAGAGGGAAAAATTTGAACTGTGAACTGAATCCACAAGGCCTTTGGCAAAGGAGTGTAAACCTACTTCCTCACCCAGTTTCTTCACTGCCACCCACACCCTGGCTACGTCGCACATGCTGCCATTACCCATATGTGCCCTGCCTCTTCAAGCCTGTGCTTTCACACATGCCATTCCCTTTGCCTGGAACCTTCTTGCCCCATGATATTCCCTTGACTTTTCAATCTTTTGCAAAAAGCTACTCATTAGGAGTCTTCCCATTCCATGGCCCCCAGCTGCCTGGATGTCTTGTCTGTTCTCCCCCTAGCCCACATTTATACCTGTGCTGCTGTTATAGGACAAGCCATGTTGCACTGGAAATGTCTCTTGGGACACCTGTTCTCCTCACTACTACTCAATGGCAGAAACCACGTGTTGCTACACAGCGTAGTATTCCCAGTGTTCAAGGTGTTCAGAAATAAAATATAATGAAAGCTAACACTTAGTTTCTAGCTATGAAATGTAAGTGCTGATTTAAGTGACATAAAAGTAGCTTAATCACTTAATAACCTTCTGTGATTGATCAGTATTATCCTTACTTTACAGATTAGAAAACCATGGCACGGGATTTAAAACAGCACACTCTGGCCTCAGAGTTGAGGCCTTTAACCATTATGCCAAAGAAATTTGTCCAGAATAGTTCATATTCATCCATCCAGAGAACAGGAGGTAGGCGCAGACATGAAATAAGAAATAGAGTTTGAGCCAGGTACAGTGGCTCACACCTATAATCCCAGGACTTTGGGAGGCAGAGACAGGCAGATCACTTGAGCCCAGGAGTTTGAGATAAACCTGGGCAACATGACGAAAATCCCTCTCTACAACAAATATAAAAAGTAGCTGAGCATGCTGTTCTGTGCCAGTAGTCCCAGCTACTCAGGAGGCTGAGGTAGAAGGATCAATTGAGCCTGGGAGGTTGAGGCTGCTTAAGCTGTGATCACACTTGGGTGACAGAGTGAGACTCTGTTCCAAAAAAAGGAAAGGAAAGAAAAAAAAAAGAAAGTCAAGAAGAAGAAGAAGAAAGACAAAAAGAATAAAAAGAAAAGAAACAGAGTTTGAGACAAGATCTTGGAAGATGAGAATATTAAGACCACGCTGTTCTGACTTTATATATTTATATAGAGAGATAACAAGCAGAGGTTTTTGAGCAGGGGAGTGGTTTGTCTTGCTTAAATGTGTGAACTTTTGCCAAGTCAGTTCACTTCAGGCTGACGTCTCTCATCTGCAAAATGACAGACACTGAAATGTATAAATGATCTCCCCTAAATCTAAAACCTTAAGTCTATGAGAAGATAAATATCCCGACCCCCACCCATATTCTTTTTACTGTGGATGCTTTAGTATTTCTGACTACAGTGCTCCAGCCGTTTGAATTTATCTGTGTGATTTATTTCCCCTCCCAGCTGGTGGATTAGAGCCTGAGCACTGCTCTCCTCCTTTTCCTCCCTACTAATCATCACTTTTCGTTACTCTAGCAAGTAAGTTACTGCCCATGGAATTATAAGGAAGTATTTTTCCATGAAAATCTCTATTGGTTTTTTAGAGGTTAGAAAAAGACTTCACCTTTCCTTCAGATCAGACCAAAGAGGCCCTGACAACTTTCACCCCAATGCAACAAGACGTTCAGATTGGGTCTTTACATGAAAAACTGATAATCACGCCTTAAAAGGTACTAATCTAAACGCAAAGAATACATCTGGGTTTGATCTGAACATTCATTGCCTTTTAAGTCACAACTTGAACTGATTCTCTCATCTTCCTATGATTGAATTTTCTCCCCAGTTACTCATTTCCTCCAAAGATGTTTCAGAAAATTTTCTTTCCTGTTCTCTTAAAAGTGTCTTTGTGTTTTCCAGCAAATCTTTTTTCCTCGATTTTGTTTTGTCACCAATGTGAACATCCCATTTTTCCTTGGTTACCTGATGTTGACCCATCTCCAATTTATGACTTCAAAAGTCTTTGTCTTTGATTTGTGCTGCAGGCAAAACTTGTTCACAGTATTCAAAGAATAAAGATAAATTTACAACTCACTATTATCATATAGACCAAAATCAAATTAAGTAGCAAGAACCATGACTATGCATGACATGGCCTTGGACCAATCATCCAATCTTCTTGAATATAATTTTCTTCGCCTGTAAAACTATTCTAATCCCCAAGAAAAACATAAGGATAAATAAGACAAACTATGTGAAGAATGCCATATCATCTTTAGTAAAAACTAGGCATGCTATTCATTCTAGTTTCTTAATAAGAAAAGCTTAGCCTCACTATTAGTTCTGCAGAGTATCTGTGACCTGACACAGCCCTCTCAGCTAGAAGAATCACATTTGTCCTTAGCTGACTGGATTAGGCCTTGAATTATAAAAATATTTTTTACAATTTTATTATTTAGCCGATTTATTTATAGTAGTCCTTAATTTTTCTATGACAGTTTTTCCCAGTTTTACATTTCTAATACAACGTCCAAAATATACATGTGTGTCACTGACACACACACACTCACATATTTTCACGTGCTGTAACTTAACACTTTTTAATATTCCACTTTTAGCCCAGTTTTACGAAAGCAGGAGGAAAGCTATGACATATGCAACAATTGCTCATTTGAGTTTCACTAGCTCGCCTGGCTATTTGATGGGTTCTCAATTTGATTTATTTAATATCTTTCAAATTCAACTAATTTTCTCCATTACCACTGCCCCTCCCCACCAGTGCAAGTTCCCATCGTTTCTTTCTTAGAGTCCTGTTCAGTATAATAGCTTCCACTTCCCCCATCTCCAATCTCTTACTATCCATGTCACAGTCAGCCTAACCCTATAAAAGATTTTTTTCTTTTTCTTTTTTTTTTTTTTTTGAGACAGAGTCTCCCTCTGTCACCCAGGCTGGAGTTAGGTGGCATGATTTCTGCTCACTGCAACCTCTGCCTCCCTGGTTCAAGCTATTCTTCTGTCTCAGCCTCCCAAGTAGCTGGGATTACAGGTGCCCACCACCACGACTCACTAATTTTTGCATTTTTTGTAGAAATAAGGTTTTGCCATGTTGCTGGTCTCGAACTCCTAACCTCAACTGATCCATCGACCTTGGCTTCCTGAAAGTGAGGATTTGATCAGACATTCAATGCCTGCTCTTAGGTTCCAGTCCGGTGATTCTCATGGAGGTCAGGGCCCACTGTTCTCAGTTCCCTGTCTGTATAGATCCTCTGCTCCTCCAGCTCCCCCATGCTCTCTGTGCTCCAGGTACATAGGCTTTCTTTCCTTTTCACTGGCGAACTACTTCATTCTTTCTTTTAAGTCAGTCTTTGCACATTCTGTTCTCACTTTCTAGAGAAGCCCTCCATGCTCTGGTCCCAGACTTGCCTCTGTCTTCTTCATGTCATCCTTAAATATTATGCTCTCAGAGCAATAGGCTCAGGTAGACTCTTCACTATCTACCTAGGAAAGAGCACTCAACATTTCAAGAATTAGCTCACGGTTTACTCTTTTAAAGAGCTGTACCTGACCTTCCCCAATCTACCCCTCAAGTAAGTTAATGACCCACTTGCTTGTGTTTGCATCACCCCTGCTATATGTGAGTTTGCCATCCCTCGCTGTGCATCAGAATCACCCATGGAGCTTTTAAACCATGCAAATAGCTCAGCCCTACCCACTGAGATTCTAAATCATTAGATCTGGGTTGGGGCCCCTGCAGCTGGATGTTTTTGGTTAATCTTATTATTCTAAAGGCCAATTTAATGAGCAATTTGAGTAGAGAAAAACAGTCTCTTACATTCTTTATTGCTCTTTTTCAGGGGGCTGGGGCCCAGGAGGGTAGGATTAGGATTATGACCTCTAACTAGGTCGTAGCACCAAAAGGGCAGAAATACTTTCTTAGTATATATATATCCCAAAGATCTGCCACAATGCTTGGCACATGTTGTCACTGAATGAAAAAATGCTTATCAAATTAGATTACACAGAAAGCCACAGGAAAAACAGGGTCATTATTTTAGCAATGTAAATGGAAAGTCATTTAGAACATTATTTTTATGTTACAATAAGTGTGCATATACTAAGAGTAACAAATCTCATTAATTTAATATAAAGCATGACCTCCCCAAAAATACATCTTGCCTAGGGCCAGAAAGGATCACAAAAGATTCACTGCCCCCAATGCCCTCTGCATTTATTGCACTTCCTGTTGGCCTTGAAATGGCCGTTTCAAATCCCTGATGTAATTCTCAAATTCCTTCCAATTTCCTGTCTCTAAAAACATAGCTTACAATCTATACACTAGTCTTAAATAGGGGTTCTATTGCATATGTTTTTCCCAAACAACGTTGCCTTAAAAGAAAAAAAAAATTATGGAACGATTTCACAAAATAACTCAAGTCTTTGGTCTATACTAAATAGAGAATTTAAATTATAACAACATTTCTATGTAAGGAAGAATTGCACACTGATGTAAACACTGGCAACCCGTAACATTTGCCACATCCTTTTCCTTTCCTTCATAATACTCTCCTCACTTATCATAGAAATTCTCCGCTTTCTTCAGATTGAGGAAAATTTTTGCTACCCTCACTCCTCTTTCATATCCCACTTTGAATTTTCTTATACTACAAATTATCACTGCTTTTACATTTTCTTTTTTTTTTTTCCTTTCTTTTCCCTTTCCTTCCCTTTCCTTTTCGTTTTTGAGAGAGAGGCTCACTCTGTCACCCAGGATGGATTCCAGTGGTGGGATCTCAGCTCACTGCAACCTCCACTTCCTGGGTTCAAGCCATTCTCCTGCCTCAGCCTCCCTAGTAGCTGGGATTATAGGTATGCACCACCATGCCTGGCAATTTTTTTTTGGTATTTTTAGTAAAGATGGGGTTTCACCATGTTGGACAGACTGTTCTTGAACTCCCCATCTCTGGTGGTCCACCTGTCTTAGCCTCCCAAAGTGCTGGGATTCCAGGCATGAGCCACTGTGCCAACCTTGCTTTTACATTTTTCATTCAAGCAACCCATTTCTCCCTTAGAACTAGGCAATCAGCTGCAGTGCATGGTAAAGATAGAGGTGATATTCCCCAGGCCCACATCCACAGAATGTTTCTGAAATGGACTGAGGAATCTATGTTTTTGCATTTCAACCAGTTGGTTCTGATGGTCACTGTCCTGACTATTCAATGACAGTACGTTACACTAAAGTATGTCTGTTCCTTATAACTCCTTATTCACTAAGCAGGTCATCATTGCTGTGGTTTTCAAAAGCGTGTATGCTTAAGCATCAACAGGGAGCCCATTAAAATTCAAACTCAGGTAGGACTAAAGAATCAGAGTTTTGCAACACACTGCACTAATGTGACGTAAACCTTGTAAAAATCAGTCTTCTTGTGCCTTTTGCCATCCACAGCACACACACAGAGAGCAGCGAGGTAATGCAGCACTTCTAAGTGTTACTGATATAGCAGCTATACGCATTACTATTTCCAGCAACTACTTACATGTATGAATCTATTTGGTAACTGATATTTGAGCAGCTGGTGTAATTCTTTCTTATTCTTGTAAGTTTTTTTTCTTCTCTAACTGAAGGGAAAAAAATAGTATGTGTGTATATATGTCATTCATTCACTTTATCTGTATGGATATAGAGAGAGACAGTATATGTGATGAACAAATGAATGAATAAATGATATCTCACTCTAAATAATGATTACCCATCTCTTTTTATTTATTTATTTATTTATTTATTTTGAGACAGAGTCTCATTCTGTCCCTTAGGCTGGAGTGCAGTGGTGCGATCTCAGCTCACTGCAACCTCTGCCTCCCAGGTTCAAGTGATTCCCCTACCACAGCCTCCCGAGTAGCCAGGACTACAGGTGCGCACCACCACATCCAGCTAACTTTTTGCATTTTAGTAGAGAAAGAGCTTCACCATGTTGGCCAGGATGGTCTTGATCTTCTGACCTGGTAATCCACCTGCCTCAGCCTTGGAAAGTGCTGGGATTATAGGCATGAGCCACCGTGCCTGGCCTATCTCTTTTAACTCATTAAATTTATACTCTCAAAGAACATTGATAGTATCTCCTACACCAAGACAAAAATGTACTGAATTGAGTAGTCAAAGGAAGTCTAAATTTTATTTTAAAAGAGTCTAAATCTAATTTTACCATCAGCAATGGAGAAACTTTAATGTATATTTAAAATTCATTTTCCAGACGTTTTTAGAAGATTGAGATCCTAGACAATGAATCCCATGAGCACAAGTTAAACTACATTGACTCGCTATAGGTGCTTTATAATTCCTTCATCAGTTTCCAGAAAAGGAACGAGGACTTTAAAAAACTTCTCTAACTTTAATAACAGAGCAGAACAACACAAACTAAGAAAAAAAAATCATTTTTCACTGAGTAAAATGCATTGAGAAATGTTTTCTTAAAAACAAAATGTTTTCCTTCAGTGGAAAAATAAAAAGTCACATATTATGTTCTCTCTCCTAGGCCTCCAACTGGTCTTCAGGAAAAGACCTGTATTTCAAACTTAGGTTAATATACTGTATGCCACCTTATGTGATGCAATGTATTTAGGTTTCTTTTTCTTTCCTATTGGATCTTGACAAACTATCACTTGCAAATTTTAAAAAATGAGTACATTTTTACACAGAACTTAGAAACATGGCTTGTCATATTACTATCTGAATTAAGATGCAAACTTATGCTTGCTTCTTCAGAGTAAATTCTAGATTTTTTTAAAATGGGCTATTGTTAAAATTTTGGTCTTTGCTAGTCAATTTCTTTTACTTTTATTCTCACTTTTTGATATTCCACTAAAGTCTTTTAAGGCTCCTGGTAAATTAGTGACCAGCATGGAAGTTATTTGTAATCTAGGCTCACTCTTACATAAGGAATATGTACAATACAGTCGTTAGTGGGGAAAAGGGCCCCCAAAGAGCTCTGCAAACTTTGGACAAAATGCATCAAACCTATCTGGGATGGTGCAGCGAGTTATATAATGTCCCATGCTTCTAAATTTTCATCTCTAAAAGGATAGATAACAATTCTGACCTCACAGGAGTATTGTGAAGAATTAAAGTGAAATAACATGCAACAGCCTGGGCACATATCAAGCTCTCTCCCTCCATAAATGCTCACTGATACTGTGAAGGAACACATGCTATCTATCATGTCTTCATGTTTAGTTTTATCTTTGTTCAATTACAAAAGTGCCTATGACAAAAAGTACCTAACAGCACAGGGTGAGAATTTAGCCATTTGGCAAATGGGTATCTAAAAATCATGCTTCTATCCAATCATTGAATTTGGATCTCTCTACATTGATCAGATTTATCATAAAATCACTAACTCTCCACCCATGCTATATTGATACAAAGCCTACACTAGTTTAAATTCTGTATGCTAAAACCAACCCATGTATTCATCTTTTGGAAGATAAGCAGGCATTTTTACTAATTTAGAGTATTCTTTTCCTTTTTAAAGATACTATTTTTCTTCTGCTTTCAATGTTTATTAAAAGGGCCTTTAAATTCTTCAAATGCCATTATACAATCCTGATCATGCTCCTTAAGAAAAGGAAAAGTATCTCCATTTTATTTATTTCAAGGAAGTTAGCACCCTTATAAATAGAAGATTACAACTGTAGATTATGGATATCAATAAAAAAGACATATTCCTGTCAAATTCTTTCTCTGATCTGTTTGTTTGCTCATTAACTTGAAAGGTCCAATCTTTGATCTTTAGTTTCAAAGACATCAAGATGACTTCCAAATGTTTGATATATTGTCTACTTTTACAGTGCATTCCATATAAAATGCATTTCCCAAAACTTAATAGTTAAATAAAATGGGTTACATCCAAGAGATGTTAAGTATTCAAACCTTCCATTTGATAAGACTCATTATTAGTTAGTGTTAGTTTGTTCACATTTAAACAAAATCATTTTAAACATGCAGTAGATTATAGCCAATGGTAGTTATTGTTAATACTCTGGAATTGATAAGTTATTTATGTCTGGCATTCTTCCTACTGATTATTCAGGGAGACAGGCAGCTTATAAATATCTCATCACTCCACCGTCACAGAAATTTCATCGACAGTGCTCATGCACAGCTATTAGCAATATGAATCTAACCATTACAAGAAGGAGGAAAATCGAACATGTGGCATTAATACGCAGTCCTGGTTCCTAACCATCTGATAGGCAGATGGTGTGAAGCGGATTCTCCAGCTGAAATGAACGGGCACATCATTTAAAACCTTGTTTGCATTCTAACTGATATCAGTGCCATATTGATATACATGATACATCATGGCAGTATTTGAACAATCTAGTTTGTTTCAGTCATAAATGTTTACAGCCTTGTTTTTTTAATCTTATAAGCATGTTCAGAAGAGTGTATTTTTAATTTATGAAACCTATTGTTTACTTCTGTTGAACTAGAAGATTAGTGGAAAGAAGGAATATTAAATTACTTCAACCAGAGCAATATAACTAAGACAGATGAATAAAGTGGGTTTCTATTTTCAATAAGGATGTTAGCAAAAGAATTTTAAAATTAGCTCAGGCATTTTGTGCATTAAATACACTTATTCATTTAAACCTTTCAGCTATTTTTGCCCAAGTGGCATACAGAGAAACCTAATGCTTTACATAGTCATTCATTTAAAATTCTCACTGTGTGCAATTAATCTTGTCCAACAATTCAATTCAGAAGGTAAAACATCAAAAAGCATAGTTCAATTCAACAGTCATTACTGTGAAGTAATCTTTCTGCTCCTGACAGTTCCTATAGACTCTTTGCAAAACTCTGTTGAAGGTGCATTGTAAGCTCCACATGAGTTTGAATTACAACTCAATTGAAATCACTCCAAGTCTTAGAAGAACTCTTGGCTCAATATAACAATTTGAAAACACCAGTACCTTTTTTCACCCTGTTTTCTTCCTATCCTTATTTAAATACCAGCTGTCAGAAACTGACCCTAACTTTCAGTTATTTTATTTCTCAATACTTTCTAAATAAATTAAAATTGTGATTGAAACATGAATGTCTTCACTCTTGAATGATTAAATAACCAGACTGATAAGCAGATGGAATAAATAATTGTAAATCTGGTTAGACTGAAGATTTTGAGTGTGAACTTTTCTCTTAATGTCCATTAGACTGACTTTTCTTGGCCTTTGAAACACATTTATATTCTGCAGAGAAAAAGAAAAATTGATTCTTGAGGCCATTAATGGAAACACTCCCTATACTAGTTTTGAGTTTTTTAATTGATTGAATTAGATTTTTAAAATGTTTGTACTAACAAAATGAAAATCTCAATAATTTGGAGATATATACAGTAAGAAAGCTGTTGTTATAATGTGAATGACTAACAAATCAAACAGACATCAGATTTAGTATTCTTTTTCTGGATAGCTTAAAATCTCAATTTCTGAGACTGAAGAGATTATAAAAGTGAAATCAGAAAGAAGGAACACCATGGGGAAGTCATCTGGCCACATAAATCACTGAGGAACTTCCATGAAAGCTATTGAAAAGCTCATTTTCTGATCACTAACCCAGAATCAGGCTGAAATGAAATCAGTAAAAAACTTGTAAATTACTATAATTTGGTTTTAAATCAAATGTTACCTAATTTATACAAAGTTGAACTTGGCACTATAAGGTCTTATGTATGTAATGTTTACTCTACCTTTAACATTCCTGCTTTTAGATAAATCTTTATAAACAATCATTTGGGGTGTTAAACTTATAAAATTTGGGGACTAGAAAAACTTCACCTAATGTAACCCTTTTATTTTAATGATGATTAAATTTAGGGGCAATGAGGTTATCATTTCTAGAAAGTCACACCATTTAATAACCATAGAGTAATCCCAATACTCCTTACTCCCAGTTCTGCACTGACCACACAGACTCTATGAAGAAATATATTTAAAAAAAAAAAAAAAAAAGTACAGAGGCCCAGCGCAGTGGCTCATGCCTATAATTCCAACTCTTTGGGAGGCAAAGTGGGTGGGTCACGAGGTCAAGAGATCGAGACCATCCTGGTCAACATGGTGAAACCCCGTCTCTACTAAAAATACAAAAATTAGCTGGGCGTGGTGGCGCACACCTGTAGTCTCAGCTACTTGGGAGGCTGAGGCAGGAGAACTGCTTGAACTCAGGAGGCAGAAGTTGCACTGAGTCAAGATCGCACCATTGCACTCCAGCCTGGGTAACAAGAGCGAAACTCTGTCTCAAAAGAAAAGAAAAGAAAAGAAAAATACGGAATACAGTAATCTATGGGGTCTTTTAAAGAGATGACTCCCCTTCGCTCTAATAGCTTATGGATTGTATAGGAAGTCAAAGTTACAGACAGGTTTGTCACAAACACACCAGTGTAAGTTGACTCCACTTAGAAATCTGATCTGTATGTTTGTGTTTTCAGTTTTTTTTTTTTTTTTTTGAGACGGAGTTTCGCTCTTGTTACCCAGGCTGGAGTGCAATGGCGCGATCTCGGCTCACCGCAACCTCCGCCTCCTGGGCTCAGGCAATTCTCCTGCCTCAGCCTCCTGAGTAGCTGGGATTACAGGCACGTGCCACCATGCCCAGCTAATTTTTTGTATCTTTAGTAGAGATGAGGTTTCACCATGTTGACCAGGATGGTCTCGATCTCTCGACCTCGTGATCCACCCGCCTCAGCCTCCCAAAGTGCTGGGATTACAGGCTTGAGCCACCGCGCCCAGCTGTGTTTTCAGTTTTATAGAATTTAGAGTATACCTGCTACAGAAACAATGGCCATTCAACTTTATGCACAAAACTTTTAACCTACACTATAGGTGAAATACAATAGAATTTGTGCCTAAATTCTATGTATTACATAGGGCAAAACAAGGAAAAAAAAGAAAGGTAAATAAATTATTCTCTCTGCATATCTTGAATATAAAATAAATTCTAACCAGAGACAAATTGAAATAGACAAGTTTGACTCTAATTTTCCTTTAAGCACCTCTCTCATTATACCTTTTTGCATTACTTAATAACCTAGGCATTAGATATCCTCATGTTGGTCTAAGCCAAATACTTCTTACTACCCACAGGACCTATCACCCCAAATTACTTAGTGAATTGACCCCAGGCAGGAAGCTCTAACTAGCATGAGAGTGACTGAAAATGTGTGATATTCTAAAAGGATGTTTTTGTTTTGTTAAAAGGCTCCTTGTTAATATATTGGTGACAGTTCAGGCAATATAACAAGTAAAAATGGGAAAAAAAAGTCATAAATGTAATTTCTTGCAAAAGAATAACCTCTAAGTATAATCTCCTCAAATGTTCTACTTTTTTCAATATCATGTAAATCCTTGTCTAAATCTATTGCTACCTCAATGTTTCACTCATTTTTTAATTTTTCCAGAATCCAAGTACCACATGGAGTTTTGTCCATGTATAATTTGTTGTTGAGGACAGAAAATGACAAAAAAAAAAAAAAAAAATCAAAAGAGGGGGCTATTTTTAGATGTAAGTTTTGTTTGGGATGAGTTATCTAGTGAAATAAAAATAGCCAGAAAATATGTGAACACAAATGTCTTCTGATACAGTAATACAAATGTTTTTCAAGGGAAGACTCATGGAAGAAATTATTCATCTATGCATACATACACATAGAATAAAGAATACACACACACACACACACACACACACACACAGTATTTTTTCTAAGTGGAGGTCAAAGTCTGAGTGGGCTAGGAACAATATTCATGCAGAATCATTGGGTAACAGTAGAACAGAGAAACCAGTGGTTGAGGCATTATATTTTTTACTTCTTTGTCATTAGGTCTTGCGTTTATAATAACATCTCATTTAATCTCCATCATCAACCTACAAGGCAACATCTCATTTAATCTCCATCATCAGACTACAAGGTAAGTGTTTTCCTCATTTGGTTACAAAGATGTTAATAGTGAGAGGCAAGTTGTATTGCTTTGAAAAATAGGTTTGTGGTTGCAGTTTTAATGTTGGACTATGGAAAAAACAATCCTGGTTAATTTAGAAAAACACATACTGCCATGTGATAAGGAAGATTCAAATGAAATATGAGTTGTGGTCCACAGTCTCAAGTGGTTGACATCTCCTAGCAGGTGGCATGTTATAGGGAATGAAGCCCTTATCTTGGCACAGTTTTCAAATTGCTTAATTCTTTGAGTGTAACTTAGAAAAATTACTTGGGTAGTCTGATTATAAGCAGACTTTATACCTTATTGTTCAAAAAATAAATGGTGTTTAGGTTTAAATTTATTTATTTCATAAGGTTTGATTACTATAAGCAACCCATCTCACCTAGGAACAGAGCAAGTGTATGTCAGCAAGAATTACCAATGTGTAGTGTTATTTACTTCTCTTTTTGCTGCAAAAATTATTCCAACAGAAAGAAATGTTTAGTTACTAACATGCCAAGAAAAGTGAACCTTTTGTGTATTCCGATAGAACTTTTACTTTGTTTCAAAACATCTGTAAGTCATATCAAAGCTTCAATTTTCCTAACATCTCTTCATTTTCAACGCAATGTCTGTAGTTATACTGATCCAATGACTTCTCTTGACCTAATTTATACCGTACCATGAGATTCTATTAAAAGAAACTAAATCACTGCAGTAGATTTATTCACCTTAAATAATTTAAGCTAATTGAAAAAGAACCAAACTAAAACACTTCTCTCAAGCATTCAACTTCTGCATGTCAATTAGTAATTTAAATAACCAGCTAATCACAACAGCTTTGTGAGAAACACAGACCTGTGCTATGCACACATCTCTCTACCTCCACTGAGCTGAAGATAGAAGTAAACATAAATTCTGATTCTACATATATACCTCTTCTGTAGTAATTAGGTAATTTCAACAAAATGTTTTCATTGATGGCTTTCAGATTCTTTTAAACTTACCCCAAAAATTTTGAAAAGAACAGAAAAATAGAAATATCTAAACATTTCACATTTAATCACTCTTTTTTGTCAATGAGTTATGAAAGTTCAAATGTATAAGGTGACTTAACCAAAACAAAATTTAAAACACTGTTGTCATCTACAAAGATTACTACATCATAATAACCAAGGACTGAACCCCTATGGGTTGGTTTAAAAATTACAAACTCAGGCCAGTCACAGTGGCTCACACCTATAATCCAGCACTTTGGGAGGCCAAGGTGAGTAGATCACTTGAAGTTTGGAGGTCGAGATGAGCCTGGCCAACACGGTGAAACCTGGTCTCTACCGAAAAACATACAAAAATTAGCTTGGCAGGGTGGCATGCGCCTGTAATCCCAGCAACTTGGGAGCCTCAGGCAGGAGAATCGCCTCAACCCAGGAGGCAGAGGTTGCAATGAACTGAGTCAGTGCCATTGCACTCCAGCCTGGGCGACAGAGCAAGCAAAAAAAAAAAAAAAAAAAAAAAAAAAATTACAAACTCAGCTTAATATTATTATTATATTTTATTATTGTTACTTTTCTTCTTAAGATGGAAGTTATTAAATATCATTTTGATTTATGCCATGTTCACAGTAGCACATAATGTGACAAGAAATTACAGTATTCTAATTGTCCCATCATTTGGAACTCCATTTGTAAAATCAATAGTCATTTTTCTCATTCATTTATTTGATTTTATAATTCAGCTGTTTGTAATATCTGGAATATGTGGCATAGTGACGTGTATGACAGTCCTACAAAGAGTTTCAAAACTTTTTGCAATACTCTTACCATACATCTTTCTTATGAGAATTAGAAAATTCAAACATAACTTTATCTTGGAAGTAAAGCCCTTTGAAATATTGCTAAAGTGCATACTGAATAAAGACAACACACTTAAGTGGACTTTTCCCCCTTTAAACAGCATTCATCTTTTCAAAAGCAATAGATTCTCAGTCCACACGAAGTCTGTTGCATTATTCATTTCATGTGCAACCTCATGCTGGACCATAAATTGTTACTTTATCTAATCAAAGGAGACTTAACTCTACAGAGGTCAAAGGTTTAATTTTGTGAAGTATTATCTTACGCTATGAGTTTAACCGAAAAATAGAAGAAGAAAAACAGCCAAGAAACTGGTAATAAATGAACCTTTATTGCCTCAGGCATTGGCCTAGTTAATAAACTTTCATTGAAGGTTTCTTTCAACTGTTACGGACAATGAGAGGAAAAAAATCTTAAATTACAGCCATGTGTGACTTTTAAAGCAGTCATTCTTTTTTATCTCAACCTTCCTAGCTCAGGGAAAGGAGAAAAAAAAAAAAAAAAAGACAAAGAGAGATTGTCTTCGATCTCTTAACCAAAAATGTATGTTTCTAAACAGATGAAAAAGTGCAGATAAACTTTTCTAAAAGCAGAGGTCAGCTTTGAACAATATTAAAAAAATACTTTCTTTAGGTGTTGAATGTTAGAAAACAATCTCTCTAGCTCAATGTAAAACTACAAAAAGGAGGAGGAGGACATGATTTTTTTCCCAACAAGCCTAACTCTTAAATTGTAGTCTTCTGCTTAGCACAACATAATGCCTTATAATCTCATTATTATTGCACAAAGTCAACTGTAGTTTTGATATTAATTAAATGCATTGTAAATAAAACAGTAGCTGTGTATTATCTGACCTGTTTTAATGCAAAAATCCTTCCTCTATCATCAGAAATGCTGCTAGCAAAATAATTAATTGGCCTGGTGCTGTGTGCTCACGCCTGTAAACCCAGCACTTTGGGAGGCCAAGACAGGCAGATCATGAGGGCAGGAGTTCGAGACCAGCCTGGCCAACATGGTGAAACCCAGTCTCTACCAAAAATACAAAAAATTAGCCAGGCGTGGTGATCCTCCTGTCACCTATAATCCTAGCTACTCAGAAGGCTGAGGCAGGAGAATTGCTTGAACCTGGGAGGCAGAGATTGCAGTGAGCCAAGAACGCGCCACTGCACTCCAGCCTGGGCAACAGAGCAAGACTCTGTCTCAAAATAATAATAATAATAATAATAATAATAATAAATGATTATTGATATACAATCAAATTTTTTAAAGGAACACTTTTATCTTCTTAGTTGATATTCTCAACCAATAATGGTCTATGTGTAGTTTTTATACCAGTATTTTCTAGAGAAGTAAATGAACTGAGTTCTTCTCAACTATATCCATTTTTTTGGTAGGCCCTGTGTTAAAGATGAACGTTATCACAGCCTCAATTCTACCCCCAAGCCATAGTATAAATAAGGTAGATCCTCCCGTCACCAACGGAGTTCATATAAACTGTGAGACAAGGAAGAAGCAATGCTCTGCATCATACCTCAGATCTTCTCCAAGAGAAGGGGAAAGAGAGCTGACTCTTCCTAACAGGACCCTCTCTGCCAGGTTCTATCCACAAATCACAATGCTCTCAGCAGGGCACCCAACCCTATTCCACCTAGCAGCATTTGGACAGAACTGGGGCTCTACTTCATTCCAGGGACATGTCCTCAGGATGCTATCTTGGCCACCTTTGAATCTGAACATGATGGCTGCTTACACCAGCAGCACCAGGTGAAGAAAGCAAGACCAGGCTCCCTACTAAGAAATGCACTCTGCACAGCTGGAAGGCAATGAGTTCTACTGGGGTCAAGGATGAAGCAGGTTTATAGCAGCAGCTCTGCTTCTTTTCTATATTTGCCAAGAATAGCAAGGGAGACTTCTGAGAAGAGACCATCTAACTTGAATCATGAATTGGAAAAAAAAAATCAAGTTCTATTCATAGAATATTAAGGATACAAACACAGGGTTTCTAAAAACATAGTTAAACCTAGATATGAGAATCCAAAGCAAGTTGGAACAATTGGTTTTCATTAAATCAGTAGAGGGTTTTAGAATCAATGAGCAAGTTTGATTTCATGCAAGAAACCATGAAACGCTACTCCAAGTTTAGAAGACAAAGCATTCCTGGAAGAGCAATTGACAAACATGATTCTCCCCCACTTTTTACTTACTGCACAGTTTTTATACATGCATACAATTGAGAAGCATGAGAATAAAAAAGTTAAGAAAAATGCAGAAATGTCAACTACTTTCTAGAATGAAACACTACATTTTGGAATGTATATAAGTGAATGACAAGCTGCATGTATGTGTGTAAATGATTTAGTAATAGCAAGGGTGGTCATGCTTTATAATTTCAATATTCGTATTTATTGTTCTTTAAGAGAAAAAGCCTGAGGTACAGTTAGAAGATGATCTCAAGGTCAGAGAAGCATGGGAGAGTAACAAAAGCAGGTATCTCAAGTCTAATTCTTTGTTCCATTAATCAGACTTTTATGGGCTTGGGAAAGTTGTGCTACAGTACACAGGAAGGATAAGAAAAAGGAAAGATCAAGGGAATTCAAAGGATTTATTAAAAGTGAAGACAGCAACTCCGACTAGTGTTTTTGCTAGATAGACACAATTAATTAATTGTAACATTGTGAAACTCTAAAATGCTGAAAGAACGTGTTCATGCCTGCAATGCAGTAATGTAGCAAAATACTTATAATCTTACAACCAACAGGAGCTTTTGTTGGTTTTTTAACCTAATCCACAGCTTGACATAGATCCTAGGGTAATAGAACAGAATTGTTTGATTGAAATATCTAAACATTGCGGCACTAGCCTGGTGGCCTAATAAGTCTGTGTTTCTGAAACTCGAGAAATTTCAACTTTGGAAACAAACTGACAGACTGAGCTCTGGCTTGAAAAGTCCTTCAAGAAATGCCTTTGAGACTGGAATATGCTCTTTCCACTTTTAACAGGATCAAAAAGAGATACAAATCTTCTGCAATAAACTGGGCATGGTGGCTCACGCCTGTAATTCCAATACTTTTGGTGGCTGAGGTGAGTGGATCACCTGAATTCAGGAGTTTGAGACCAGCCTAGCCAGCATGGTGAAACCCCATCCCTACTAAAAATACAAAAATTAGCCAGGCCTGATGGCGGAAGCCTGTAATCCCAGCTACTAGAGAGGCTGAGGGAGGAGAACCGCTTGAACCCAGGGGGCAGAGGTTGTGGTGATCCAAGATTGCACTGTTGCACTCCAGCTTGGGCAACAAGAGTGAAACTCTGTCTAAAAAAAAAAAAAATAATCTGCAGTCGTTATTCTTTTAAACAGTGACACAGTAGTCAAATCAAACTGTTTTCTTCAGCCACTGAAAAGTTACTATTAAGGGAAAAGTACAGTGTTGATCATCACAGAGTCTAATACATGTCATAAAAACACAAAGAATTTCAGAAGTGATCCAGTAGTCCAACTTTCTATATTTGAACATGAAAATGTGAACAAGATCTGCAAGTTTATTCATTGTTAAAAAGAAAGTTGATCCATCTATTTGGTCAAGTTTAATCGCATGAAACACTTCAAATTGTTTAAAAACACACTAAACATATCTAAAAAGTAATACATATATAGCATTTAGTGGAAAATAAAAAACCCTCTGTACTTATTTTGTTTTGTTCAAGGTACCTCAATTTGTGATAATAAGCATGCCACATTTGAGCGTTTTAGTAAGTGTGGAATCATTTAGAAGTCTACATTTGCAGCAATAAATACACTCTGATTAAACTTTGAAAGACAATTGCAATAAAATATCCATTTCATTGTGCATTCTGCTGAATTTCAAAAAGCAAAGAAAGTATGCCATTACTATTTACTGATACCCAGGTGTCTTGTAAAACTTGCTAAGCAAAAGAATAGATGAATAGAGAAAACAGAAAGTCACTGGGTATCATAATGTATACTTGAGGCTATAGGCAAACTATGACCGTATATTTGGACAACAGACTTAAAATATTTAAATAACAGAAATGATATTTACTAAGTATCTGTCATTTGACACTATCAAATAACTTTATAACTGTTAATAAAATGACATTTGATGAAAACTGAGATTCTGAACACGTCACAAATGTAAAGTCTTGGCATATTTATTAACTTGTAAAGCATGACCTGTGAAGCTCAAAGGGAAAAAGACAGCAAGTAACAAAAATTCTCAAATTAAACAATAAAGATATTAGTTTGAAACCATACCAGTCCTTGTACAAAGAGTTTCTAAGAGCACAATTAGGGTTAGTTAACTCAGGATATCAATAATGTCTGGAACTCAATTTTTTTCCACATTTCCTTTTTGCTATCTGTTGGTAGATAACCCTTATACTAAAAAGTTAGCTATAGCAATTCCAGGGATCCAACTAAAGAAAGAATTAGCTGACTACGCTATATATTTCTTTTCAGTCCTTGAAGAAATCTTTCCCATGGGACATCTAAAAGGTTCTAACTGTATCATCTGATCACATCCAACCAATCATAGGCAAAGAGAACAGGGCCACCATTACACATCTGGGATAGAACATGGGGCTGAGACCTCCTAAGTGTATGACTGGAGAAACAATGGGATACCTCAATACGGTTAGGATTCTGTTAGAAAGGAAGGGGTGATAGGTTGTTATTGTGGAGCAACTAACAAAGTCTCTGACAAAAGCTTCTTGGAGAAAATTAAAGAAAATAGCTTCCAGCCTCAAAAAGAAGCCCACTTACTTTGCTATTTCTAATATTCCAATATTTGTAGTCTTTCCCAAGCTTGCTCAACAGTTACCCTGCAACTCCTAGTTTCAAAGGATAATATCATTGTGTTCTCAAGACACTACTTCACACAATGAAAGTATTGGTCCTTGTACAGAAAAGTTTCATAAAATTACACAGTGGCTTTTGAGTTTTATAATCAGATTATCAGAAACAGAAACATGAAATAGCACTCAATTGCTTTGAGGTTCCTTTCCTGACTCTAGCTGGAGAGATCTAAGCAGTAAGATGGTATGTCTACAGAACACAAAGATGGTATCCTTCATTTAATTACTATACAATCAAATATGTGACAATAAAATGTGAACACAAAAAAAACTGGTCTTTGAGCTATATTAAATAGACACTTAAACTTTTCCAGTAACAGTGGGATGGCTAAAATTGGTGTTAACATTTCCACAATGCTTTGATACCGTATGAGAGTCATTAACCTCATGTTCTTCCTTCTTAATGGTGCAGTCCAGTGTAGAAAAACATGAAACAGCAACTGCAGAGCTCAAGAGAGGCAATGAGAAGAAAGAAAGGGGGACTGGGGTGAAGGGGAGGGAGGCAACAATAGCTTCAAGAGTAAATGCGTTTATAGCCAAGTTAATGCCACTTACTCTTCTTCACGTCCATCTTTCATACCATAGAAAAAAATAATTATTTAAAAGTTTAAAAATTGTGAGCAATAGCAGGCATATGGTATAGGACAAAGAATATGGGTTTTGAAGACTAAGACTTGAGTTCCATCCCATCATTAGGTAGATGGCTTCTGTTTGTAAAATCTAATCTTTTACCACAGTTAACTTTTTCTCAGCATTAAAAATTAGGATCATGTTGCTTGAGTCTCACAGAAATGATGCCACAGGATGCATAAAAGGCATGGTACAAAGGTGTTCCATAATGACAGTTTTCTTCCCATAATTTCATCATACCAGACCCTTTCCTGCCATTTTTGCATTAGTATCCCCACTACTGAAGGAGCTGCCATTACTTGTTCAGGACAGATGGTAGAGTCAGGGCCATGGAAATACTCCCATAAATCTGCCCTTTCAACTTTATTTCTCAGGATCAATAATGGAACTTACTAGGTAAATATATTCCTTATGAGAAATTTTGTTTTGTAAGTATAGTCATGCACTGCGTAATGATGTTTCTATCAACAACAAACTGCATATACAACGGTGGTCCCATAAGATTATAATATTGCTGAAAAATCTCTATTGCACAAATACCATTGTGATATTATTTCCTCACACTAGTACAGTAATGTGCTGTACATGTTTGTAGGCTAGGAGCAATAGGCCATATGCATAGCCTAGGTGCGTAATAAGCTATACCATCTAGGTTTGTGTAAGTACACTCAACAAAGTGCTCACAAGATAAAATCACCTAAAAACGTATTTCTCAGAATAAATTCTCATCATTAAGGGACAAATGAATGTACCTGAATGGATGAACTCTGTATCACATTTTAAAATTATATAAAATGTGGATCTCCAAATTACTAAGGGACCTTAGACAAGCCACTTAATTTCCCTGGAAATGGGGCTGACAACAACTACATGTTGTGGTGGATATAAAGATTAAATGAGGGAGTACACACAGTGAACTTCAACTGTGTATGGTAGAATACAAGCAATCCATATATGTAGGCTATTGTTAGTGTCCTTTGAGATCAAACGACACTAATATTCATAGCAAACACCATATAGAAACTAGTTTTAAGATGATGAAAACTAAATTTTAATTCATGTTCTAACAAGGAAAATAAACAAATATTGCAAAAAACACAAAAAGATCCACATTATCATTACATTACCTATTTTCATTATACACATCTTGATTTTAAGGATATTTTATTACTAGAAATATATCATGGTAAAATCATACCAATAAAGAGATCCAGTTAAATGTGAATATGAGCAATATGGATCTCACAAAAATTCTAAAAGGTAAGTTTATACTTTAAATATATAGTCACCAACTTATTCAATGCAGACACAAGAACTGGTACTATCTTGGAATTCAACTTTTTTAATCTCAGATTCACATTATGAACAGAGACCAGAAGCAAGCCATAATCCCCATCTTTCACTAGAAGGCCAAGCACTTTCACCTTTATAAAAAACTACCCCACCGTACACACACAGTCTCTTCAATTACATATCAATCATATCCATCAATATATTTACTGAATAAAAGTTAAAATATTTAATTTTCAACTTCTGTGATTGAAATCAAATAATGTCACTGTAATAGGTTATAAGATATTTAGATTTTCAGAGCATGTGGCAAATAGACCCATTTAAGCAGTCCTATACAAGAAACACTCCCATTTCTCTCTCTGTGAGGTAACAGAAGACCAAATCAACTTTTAAAACAGAAAATCAGGGATTTGTGGAATTCTAAGAGACTCTGAACTGTTTTCCTGAATTCTAATTATTATCAAGGCATTTGTATAAAAGTTGACAACTAAATATGATCTTTCAACACATACATTTATTCACATAATCACTAAAATTGACACTGCATCTTCATCATAATAAATTTGTAAGAATTATTTGATGTTAATAATTCTCATGACAAATTATTTTAATTCAAGTATGAAGCTCTACTTTATAAGATAAATACAAAGCCAGCCTTGACATTCAGTTATGAAAAGTAATTTATTATGTATGAAGTAAAATTTGCCATCAATTACTTAAGTATCTTACTACTTTTTATTGCTAGTAAAAATTTGCAAAGGTCATTTGAACTTACTGTTATATCAGCTATTTGGCATTTATTCTAAGAGAAAAATATAGTTTTGGTAATCATGGTACTAAAAAGACATGCGATCACTATAGCACAGAAGAAACCTACAAAATATAGTGAAAACATAGCTGCTCAAGTATTCATTATTTCACCATAGAACTATTGTCTTAGGTCTTTTAAAAGTACACGAGAACAAGGCACAGTGGTTCCTGCCTATAATCCCAGCGCTTTGGGAGCCTCAGGTCAGTGGATTGCTTGAGCCCAGGAGATCAAGGTTGCAGTGAGCCATGTTTTGCACCACTGCACTACTGCCTGGGCAACAGAGTGAGACCCTGTCTCAAAAAAAAAAAAAAGAAAAAGAAAAAAGAAAAAAAAATTATGAGTAGGTTCTAACTGTGGGGTTTCAAGACCAGTATGGGCAACATTGCAAAATCCCAGGTGTGTAACACATGCCTGTATTCTCAGCTACCTGGGATACTGGGGTGGGAGAATCACCTGAGGCCAGGAAGTAAAGGCTGCAGTGAGCTCTCATAGTGCCAGGGCACTCTGGGAATGAGACAAGAATGCATTTTATATATACATACATGTGTGTGCGTGTGTGTGTGTGTGTGTGTGTGTGTGTATACATGAGACATATGCATCATAAAATTCTGAATATATTATGAAACTATTTGAAATATAATTTTAGGAAACTGCAAACTGTATTTGTACTAGCATCTTGCACACATACATACATACAGATATTTATGTGTTCAGAAAGATTATATCTATAATGTTTGTTTATGAGACAGTGACCATGTCTTATTCAACACTTTATTCCAGCTCCTAGAGATATTCATGCTATATACTGGACTTTCAGTAAATGAATGAAACTGTTTCATGATTGTTTCCCTGAATTCCTGAGGAGCTAATTAATTGGGATTTGTCATGCTGGATCATATTCCTGTTTATTTCAAATGACATAGGTACTAATAAATGCACACGTTTATAAAGATTACATAAGAGATCACTGATCGGTCTTTAGAACCAGCAATGCACTAAGCCACGTAAATGGACAGGAAAGCTGCCTCCTCATCATCTAGATGACTGGAAAACAAGGCTAAATGCTAGTATAGATTTCAGCACTCTGACAAATTGTTGGTGTTTCTTTTTTTCTTCCTTCTCCCCTTGGCAGATTGTCTTCTTTTTCTACTTCACAAAATTAAGTCATTGCACTCCTCTGCTTTCACATTTGGGGCATTACCCATTGCTTAGAACTAAAGATTAAAATACCTTACATATAGCAATGCTTAGGCTTTCATGATTTGTCCCTCACCTACCTCACCAGATATATCACTGACCAGTCGCACTCAATCCACTTTCTATTCTATTTACAACTATGAAGAACTATCCTTCATCTCAGCACCTGATTCCTTTACTGTACTCTTTGCCAAGAATCTTTCCCCTCGCTGCTATGCATAAACACCATCAGAAATTATCACCTCCTAGGAACTGACAATCAATTATTATTAATTCACCGAAGCAGAGTTGATTGCCTTCCTTTGCCTTACCTTCTAAATTTTGTGGAAATCTCAACTATAACTATACTGAATTATATTGTTATTTATTTACCAGCCTGTCCAATTACACTATGAGCTCCTTGAAGGTAGAGGCCATGCCTCATTAAATTTTCTTTTTGCTCTCTTGTGCCCTCCATAAAATAAATGTTAAGTTTTTGCATACATAAATGGCAATACTGTAAGTAAAAAACATCCAGAAAATATAGAAAAGTGGACTGAGATGGCAAGTACAGAACATAATTGAAGAAAATCATTTAAACAGCCAACAATTTGTCCAAATTTGAGTCCCCACAACTTTAAATAAATAAGACATCATCTTTCTAAGTATTACAAGTCCAGATTTGTAAGCTTAAACAAAAACACACATTTGGTTAAAATGTATGAAACTGCTGATATTTGACTAATTTTGACCTACAAAATGACCATTTAATATGGTTCAACTTAATTTCTATTATTTTATGACAAAATTCACCTCCATTAGCCAAATCTTCTGGAGAAAGCAGTACAATAAACCCCGCCCCTAAATCCATGCTCAAAAGAAACATACTTTTCCAAATTTACTCTCAAGAGAAAACACTCATTCCAGTGCCAACAAACATCGACTAGTTCTAAAGTCAACACACTTTTACCAAGGAACTAAAAGTAAACTCGACCAAAAGAAAAGCAAAACGACCTAAGTCTGAGTGAAGTATGATAGTAAATTCAGCTCCAGTGCTGCTCCCTGATCTGTCATTTCCTCTTATCTCAGAAGCTTCTTTCACTTTGCAGACTTAAGAGCAAAGGCAGACACTGCACTACCTATGTCTCTAAGGCTTTTGCTGACTGTAATTGTTACATCTGACACCTGTGGTTATTGCACTGGCTAGGACGGCATTCTCTTGTTAAAGCTTTTCCTTACGGTGCTTTTCCTTCTTGATATACCAAAAATATTAGAACATTTTGACTGCAAAAACAAAGCCTAAGTTTGAATCTCTCCCTCTAAATATAAACTTTGTATTTATCTACCTCTACATGCCAAGAGATTCCTGTCTTGAAAAGTAAGTATATTTCTAAAGTATTCACTAAATTCTATTTTCAAGTTATTTTTTAATGCCAGATCTGACTGATGATAGTAAGTTTTCAGAAAATATGAAAAGAATTGTTGTGACTATACTTAGCAATAATGTGATGTATACTTGAAATTTGCTACAGAGTAGATCTTAAATGTTTTCATCAGAAAAAAAAAAGAACAGAACCACCATATATGTACTTTGTGCTCAAAACTATAGTCACCGTTCTGTTAATAATTGTACCACATATATCATACCTATGGGTATATGTATAAACACAAACACACACTATTCCAAATGAGGAGAACGATGTGCAAGGGGATAGGTAACCATCTAAAATTAGATAAATAATAGGCCGGGCACAGTGACTCCTGCCTATAATTCCAGCACTTTGGGAGGCGTAGGTGGGCAGATCACCTGAGGTCAGGAGTTTGAGACCAACAATGGTGAAATCCAGTCTTTACTAAAAATACAAAAATAAGCCAGGTGTGGTGGTGTGCACCTGTAATCCCAGCAACTCGGAAGCTGAGTCAAGAGAATTCCTTGAGCTTGGGAGGTGGAGGTTGCAGTGAGCCAAGATCACGTCACTGCACTCCAGCCTGGGTTAAGGAGGAGACTCCATCTCAAAAAATAAAATAAAATAAAATTAGACAACTAATAAATGCCTCAGTCAGTTTAAACCAGATGTGTCTAACTCCAAAATCCATACTCTTAACTGCTGTACTATAAGTGGGCCTCAATAAACTGAAAAACCGACCCACATATGCAAGTGTAATCTGCAAGTACAAGAAAATATGTTGGCACTTGAGTGTTCATAATCATTAAAGTTCATAAATGTTGCATTCAACTTAACCTCAAAGCCTGAAATGCCAATATTTTGGCCATTATGTCACCAAATGATCCCAAATACATGTACAGTAATTATATAACAGATGACTTCGATACAAAAAATCATTCTAACAGAATAAAAAATGACAAAATGTTTATTTGGTAGGAAGGCAGGTGAGGAATGAAGAAAGCAGACTTAAAGGAAAAGTTGGAGGTTTATCTTTCATTAAAGAACATCTCTTACTTTGCCTGTTGTACAGACATCTGATTCTTCCGGAATCTACATGTCAGCCTCAACTTTTTTTGGGAAATGTAACCTCTAACATAGTTCAGTCAACTTTAGAGAAAAGCTGAAGATATAAAACTAGAAAATTTCCAGATTGCTCATTTGAAATCATTGAAAGCAACTTGTTTCTTCAACTTTCTGCAAGAAACCTTCCCTGACGGCTATAGCTGTGATGATTAGAACTTCAGAACTTCTCAGCCCTCAAATGACTGCCCCACTGCTTTGACACACACATCATAATGCTCTGCCATGCTATTACGTTATTTTTATCGTTACTTACTCCATGTGTAAGATTTTGTCCCAATCACTTGAATACAGAAATCAAGACATCACTTAGCAAAACCTTCAGGAAAGCATAGCAGGCTGACATTGGTGATGTCTTTTTTTTTTTTTTTTTTTTGAGACGGAGTTTTGCTCTTGTCACCCAGACTGGAGTGCAATGGTGCACTCAGCTCACCGCAACCTCCACCTCCCTGGGTTCAAGTGACTCTCCTGCCTCAGCCTCCCGAATAGCTGGGATTGCAGGCACCCACGACCAGGCCTGGCTAATTTCTTATTTATAGTAAAGATGGGGTTTCTCCATGTTGGTCAGACCTCAGGTGATCTGCCTGCCTCAGCCTCCCAAAGTGCTGGGATTACAGGCGTGAGCCACCACGCCCAGCCCCATCTTTCTTAAGGAAAGCACACAAAATAAAAATAAAAAATAAAAATCTTAGAAATGACACTTAAATCCTTCAGTGTTCTGAATACAGCAGTCCTAAATAAGAATACTATTTCACTTTTCCCCTATGTATCTCTTTTTCATTTGCTTTAACTTCTTGGTGTTTTAATTTTGTTCATATTTCCAAGAAAACTTTATTTACAAAGTATCAAACTGGCATAAATTAATCTGCCAAAGAAGAAAAAGTTATTAAAGGGAAATTCTGAAATAGTCACAATTTCTATGAAGCATATAAAGAAGAAAGTACAAAGTAATTTTTAGTTGGCTTATAATTTAATAAGCTTGACACTTGTGAGGCATACTTCAAAGTTTGTCATTTGCATATTTTTGTGTGTGTGTGTGTTTTGGTTTTTTGTTTTTTGTTTTTAATTTTTTGTTTTTTGTTTTTGTTTTGTTTTTGTTTTTGAGACAGAGTTTCACTCTTGTTGCCCAGGTTGGTGTACAATGTCGGCTCACTGCAACCACCGCCTCTCGGGTTCAAGTGATTCTCCTGTTTCAGCCTCCAGAGTAGCTGGGATTACAGGCACCTGCTACCACACCCAGCTAATTTTATATTTTTCAGTAGAGACGGGGTTTCTCCATGTTGGTCAGATTGGTCTCAAACTCCCAATCTCAGGTGATCCGCACGCCTAGGCCACCCAAAGTGCTGGGATTACAGGAGTGAGCCACCATGCCCGGCCTCATTAGCAAGTTTTAAAAGTAAGTTATTTGGGATTTGGGGTATTGGGCTTTATTTAGAAGCACACTGGTCTTGCCTGTTTTTTCTCCTTATTTAATTCAGTTCAGTTCCATGTGGTATTTAGTCATTGTTTTGCATTGGTAGGCTACTTCAGAGCCTTAAGTGTGATTTTGCTTGCTTGTGTCATTACTTGTGCATTCCCTATTCATTCTGTATTCTTCATCACCATACGCCAAATCATATTTCTGTTCAATCCAAACTATTAGTGTCATATCAAGTAACTCTTTCAGCTTCTATTTTTAAAATTTACTCATTGGCTTATAACTTTTCTTCTGACTACTGAATAGAGAATTTGGTCAAACTTCTATTTGACAGTATATAACTCCTTAGCCCTGGGAAAAAAGCTAAGTAAACTGCTTTTTATGGCCCCCAATCTAAGTCTAGGCTAAATTTTCTCTTGTTTGATTTATCTTACCCAAAATTGGAACACATTTTGTTGATCTTTCTCTAACCATGCTTGTCTTTTCCTTCCAAAATTTTTACTTATTTCTTCTTCCTAAATATTTTTCTTAAATTATGTTAGTTCCCTTACATAGGCTATCATCCCATCTCTTTAATGCTGACAAATTAGCTTTCTCTAATGAAATCGAAACATTGTTCTATCTTCAAACATTTTTGAACAGTCAGTCTGTTCTTACAGGAAAGAAGATGAGTTTTCAAGTCAGAACACGTTTTCAAGTCAGATAGATAGGTAGGTAGGTAGATAGGTAGGTAGGTAGATAGATAGATAGATAGATAGATAGATAGATAGATAGATAGATAGATACTGACTTGAAAAGTATATATGTATTATGACTTGAAAAGTGTATATAGATACTGACTTGATCATTATCCAATCAGTATCTGATCAAGTGGGAGGATCATTTGTACCTTAAGAGTTCTAGACCAGCCAGAACACCGTGTGACCTCATCTCTAAAAAAAATTTTGAATTAGCTGGGTATAAATGGAGGCATATGCCTATAGTTCCAGCTATGTAAGAGGCTGAGATAGGAGGATTGCTTGAGCCCAGGAGGTCGAGACTACAGTGAGCCAGTGATCACACCACTGCACTCCAGCCTGTGTGACAGATTGAGACTGCCTTAAAAGCAAAAAAGCTTTCTTTTTATTCTTTTTCCACAATTTCCAATTCCCTCTGGGCTCATTTGACTTTCTAGTAGCGACATCCATACACATACACAGTACAAAATGTGAATGTACCAAATCTCAAAATGATTAACATAGAATGCCTCATGAGTTGAATTAGTTTTCTTTTTTTTTAATGTTTGAGTGATTCCATTTATTTATTTATTTATTTATTTTTTAGATGAAGTCTCACTCTTGACCCCCAGGCTGGAGTGCAATGGCACGATCTTGGCTCACTGCAACCTCTGCCTCCTGGGTTCAAGTGATTCTCCTGCCTCAGCCTCTGGAGTAGCTGGGATTACAGGTGCCTGCTATCATACCCAGTTAATTTTTCTATTTTTATTAGAGAGGGAATTTCACCATGTTGGCTAGGCCAGTCTCGAACTCCTGACCTCAGGTGATATGCCTATCTTGGCCTCTCAAAGCGCTGGGATTACAGGTGTGAACCATCGCGCCTGGCCTATTTTTTATTTTTTTAGAGATGGGGGTCTCACTATGTCACCCAGACTTGCCTAGAACTCAGCTAGAGCAATCCTCCCACCTCTGCCTCCCAAAGTGCTGGGATTACAGGCATAAGTCACCATGTCCCTGAATTTACTTTCAAAAGTATACTTATGAACTTAAATAATTCAGCACGAAGTCAATAGAAATGTACTTTGATATTCAGTTTTAAAAGGAGAAGAAAAGACCAGGCATGGTGGCTCACGTCTATAATCCCAGCACTTTGGGAGGCCATGGCGGGTGGATCATGAGGTCAAGAGATTGAGACCATCCTGGCCAATATGGTGAAACCCCGTCTCTACTAAAAATACAAAAATTAGCTGGGCATGGTGGTGCACGCCTGTAATCCCAGCTACTCGGGAGGCTGAGGCAGGAGAATTGCTTGAACCCAGGAGGCGGAGGTTGTGGTGAGCCGAGATCGTGCCATTGCACTCCAGCCTGGGTAACAAAAGTGAAATTCCATCTAAAAAAAAAAAGGAGACGAAAAACCAAATTCTATTAAATACCTTAACACTAAAATGAAAGTGTTGAATGGCTCAAAATAAATACTTCTGAACTATAACTCTGTAGTCTTAAATACAGTATATCTATGATATGTCATTAAAAGGCACAATGTTTGAAAATGTCATAGCACAATAATTATGGTGATTTGCCCTATCAAAGTAATAAAACTGAATTATATGAATCCGTTCTTAGGGATACATATTTAGTGTTTCATTGCACATTTTGCATTATATATTTCTTGTAACAGAGTCAAAATTGATTTGGAATTTTTGTATCATCAAAATCAGTGAGCCAGGCACTGTGGCTCACACCTGTAATCCCAGCACTTTGCGACGCTGAGGTGGGTGGATCATCTGAGTTGAGGCATGCGAGACCAGCCTGGCTAACATGGTGAAACCCCACCTCTACTAAAATTAGAAAAAATTAGCCAGTGTAGTGGTGGGTGTCTGTAATCCCCAGCTTTGATCGTGCTACTGCACTCCAGCCTGGGCAATCAGAGCAAAATTCCACCTCCAAAGAAAAAAAATCAGTATAATCATGTAACATATACCAAAACATATTGCTTATTTTAATCTCCTTCACTTGGCCTGAATATTCTCATCTTTTGGGAAATATTAGCTACAAAACATTCCAATATGATTATTTAAAGGTCTAAAACCTACAACATTGTAATCCCAAAACTAGAAACTGTGATTTGAAGGAGAGATCTTGCTGGAATATTTTTATTTTGTAAAAAGCTAATACCAAAAATGAGTATATAGTTTCAAAGATCTGAAGTCTCTAAAAATGTCTCTGTGAAATAAGCACACATATACTTTTTTGATAATCATACACATTTTGATTTTTAAAAACCTTTTTTCAAATTCACAACATATTTCTTCAACTCTCTTTGTTTTCCTTAGGAGAAAAATCTGAATATTAGCCCAATTTTTTTTAAGTTACAGTGTTAAAAATCTCAGAAAAGTTCATTCACACCTCTGAGCATATAAGCAACATCTTTTAACCAGAACATAAGACTTTTAGAACCATACTAGAAGTCACTACCTTTTTGTATAATCAAAATAGAAAACCGTATGCATTTAGAACTTAACTATGAGACAGAAGTTAATTTACGTAACAAATAGAGAGAGGAGAGAAGGAAAGAAGAAGAAAAGAAGGAAGGAAGGCTCTGTTTATCACCTTTTCTAAAAAATGGAATACAAAAAGTGTCATAATCATCATGTTTTTGACTCTTACTAAGAGGTGGCTCACAAATTTACCAGCAGATATTGTTACATTAAAGCAATTTCAATGCTCTAATAGAAGGTTATGTATTTGCAATGGAAAGTTACTTGAATTTCACACTATAGAGCTGTTAGTGGTAAGTAATTACACAACTGTATTTCCAATGATGAAGTCCCAACTCTGTGCTTGTTCCCTTCCCAGTGGAAAATATCTTGTGAAGCAAAGAGTGGCTAAGGGATTCAAGAGGAGGAAAACACATACCATAAAATATAATTAAGAATTGTGGAGGCTGCATATGACAAGAATAACCATAAAAAACAGATACAAACCAGCTGGCTGTTAACAACTTCTGAGTTATAAAAATCTTAAACCTGCTGTAAAGCACTCAATTCGATTTACATAACCACAGAGCTGACATTCCTTTTAGGCTCCTCCATTGGGGATTTTTATTTTTTTCTGACATGTTTTAAGGCAACATAAAAAGCAACTGTGGAAAGAAGACATGTATCATCTTACACAGGAATTCATTCCTGCTTTAAGACTGGACTTTCAAACTTTAATCTGAACCTCTTCCCTTGAAGTGGAAAGTATCTTTAATGGACATTGGCTGTCTGATTTTATAGGATTAGTTTTTAGATGTTCATGTTTCTAATAACACTGATGCTTTCTCTGTGTGTTTTTTGTTGTATGTATTTGGATCATTGGCATTATACAATTACTGTTCAGTGGTACCCATTCAAGAACCTGTATCTGTGGTCTATAAGAAGAGAATAATATTTTGGTCAACCATGACTGAAACAACTATAATTTCTTAGAAACCTAATGATGCAGACAGCATTCTACAAAACTAACATAGCTTGCTGTAGGGAATTAAAAATAAACAAAATAAAATAAAATCAATTGTACATTGAGTGAAGTTTTGATGTATAAGTGCTGGCAGCTGAAATTGCCCAGAGCACAAAATGAGCCTTCCCGTTTGATAATTTGCTTGATTCACTATGTTGCTACATGCAGGGTATTTTATGCCTGACTTATATTTAATCCAGTCACCTGCTTAATGTTAGAAGGGTCATAATTGTATACAAGGGTTTTGAACTTATAGCATGCCAATATTTCAAATCTGGCAGATAAAATATGTATATCCATTTTCAAGTTTAGAAATTTTAAAATATGTTTGGTAATAACTTTATTTAGGGTTATAATAAAACACAAAATCATTTTATTTTCACTAAGAACAAAGTAAGCAAACATGTTGAGGTGGCGAGACAACCACAGCCCCATACATTGGGAAGGGCAGAGGCATGGAATTATGATTTCAAATTCTCTGCCATTTTCTGGCTGATTTTGAGCAGCAAACCCTAGTCTAATTTCTCATTGTACTACATGTACCACAGAAAGTTGTTGTGAGAATGCTTAAAACATGTTAAGATTTTAAATGAATCTCCAAAATATTTTTTATGTAATGTGTAAGCTGCCTTTTGTTATGTTAGATTATGTTAGGAATTATAGTTAACTCCTTCAGTTCTTTAGCCTGTGTAATTATTTAAAACAGAAATTACCATTAAGAAAAAGAGAGAAATCAGTCTAGCTGTTATAGAAGAAATAATCATGATTTTCTTTTTAGTCACTGACAAGTTTAAAATGACATCAAATGTCCAATATCTAGTGATAGATGTGAAAGTGTTTAGAGAGTATTATGGATAAAGTGATGAAAATAATAAAAAAGGACATGAGATTGTTATAGAACGGAATCTAAACAGGGGAAAAGCAAAAAGATAAATTTTCAAATATCTTTATAAGTTTTTCTGTGTTGTTTGTAACAAAGAATAACAGTAATACTAGCTGTTTAAACACACAGGAACACACAGACACACACATATATAAATGACTCATAAAAACAATTTTTAGTTTTGTTACATTGTTTTATCTTGAGTAAATATGAACTTAATCACTAGAAAATATCTTAATACACAGTAAAACTGATTTCCTGAGATATTTTCAATTTAATTTTTATTAGGTTAAAATATAAGGGTTTTATTTTTTGTTGTTGTTGCTTAAATCTGTCAAAGGACAAATTAAAGTAGCAGGAAAAAAGAACATAATTTACTATGTTCTGGGATATTACAACATTTTCTATACAATAGAATAATTAATGGAATGCTATCAATATAGACCACCTAGACAAATTAGCACAGCTAAATACAATATAATCAAATGTGTATATTTTATATTTTTTAAACACTTAACTCAAAAATTATATTGTTTCCATGTAATACCAAAAAGGAGGATAAATTTCCTAGATTATATGTTCCCAAAATAAAAGATCATATGAAAAGTTTTGAGAAAAAAATGACCCCTTAAAATTAAGTTTATTTCTATTTTATAGGCAGATTGAATCTTAGAATTAATAATAATAATTATAAAATTATCCTAAATGCAAAACATCCCTCTATAGCACACCTGAGAGAGAGTAGTCAAGGCATTTCTAATGAGATTTCCATGCAATATGGTCCACACAGTTTCTCAGTGGGCTCATATTTTCCCTCCCATGAGTGACAATCACTTGTCCAGTCCTGCCTTCTGGAACAATGGAGAATTAATCTGTAACCTCTGTAACTGTATCCAAAGACAGTGATCATGCTCCTACTCAGAGCCCCCTTTCTTCTCTAAATAGTCTCATTTCCTTCAACCAATGTTAATATAATAACTTACAGTTGTAATTACCCAATTTAGACAATGTTTTCTATCATGACCTCTCAAGGTGTAACAACCACAAATGGACACAATACTTTTGATATCGCCTAAGCAAACAAGGCTGCTTGCGAAACAAAGTAGTATGTAGAGCTCGTCAGCAGCCACACAGCATCAAATTTAAAGTAGACGTCAGTGAATCACCACGTTGGCAACGGTACACAGAGGTTTCGTTCCCAGATGTAAAAATCTTATTTAGGTTGAACACATCAAATATTATTGTTAAAAGGGTTCAGGATGAAATCATTTGATGAATACATGATTTTTTAAAAATCATGATCAAAATATAATAACCGTAAATGAGCACAATGCTGATAAACATGTAAGACTGCCACATGATTCAGGAAATAGGCCTGGCAGTCACTTTAACAGTCTTGAGCAAGAAAAATCAGTGCCAAAATTTACTCATCTGTAAAATGGAACCCATAATAACTACCCAAAGACATTTTATCAGCATTAAATGAGCTAATATATGTAAAAAGGACTTAGTAACTGAAATATGATAAATCCCAATAGATGGTAACAATTATTAATACTCTAATGATCTAAAAAATTACATATTCATTATCAGTCACTGATTGCCTTGAATCTTCAAATAGCCACATCACATACTTTGTAATACCATAAAACTCATCTATTTTTCTACAGAAAAAAGCCATAGGATTTAATTTTCATGTATTTGTGTTGTACAAATGAAATTTTGAGTCAAATCATACTCTTTTTAAGTCAATATAAAATGCCACTTTCCACCATAATGAGAATAATTATTCATTTAACCCCTAGTTTTCTCTTCCTCTTTGAAATATTTATAGTGCTTTTTATGTAACTCTCTTGGTATTGCTACTTTGTATTTTCAATTATAGTTCACTGAGTGGCAATGTCATTCGTCTTTGCAACTCATCATAAATATTTGTTGAATAAATAAAGGAACATTTCTAAAGTGCATATTTCACAAATAAATTTTGAAATAGCTATAAGTATATTTTGTGACAACTAATACTCATTTCAGATTTTCTACAACATTAAGATATTCTATTTAATGACTATAAATCCTTTACTTATTTGGAAATAAAGGGTGTGTGTGATTGTGTGTATGACTGTGTGTGTGTGTGTGTGTGTTTGTGTGTGTGTGTGTGTGTGTAACTTCTCCAACTGAGAATAATGTGTCAAAAGTAGATGGCGGAGTTAAAAAGCATCACAGCAAAGACAATAATTCAATAACACCAATCAGTTATCTTTTGCTACTTTGCTTCCTTCATCAGAACTTAGATTCTACTATACACAGGTTTCATTAACAACTTTGCCATTTTAAATGTTTTAAATAAAACAGAAGAGGAAAAGGATGAAAAGAATGAGGATAAAGTAAAAAAGCTAGATTGAGAAGATAGACTTGAGGAGTAGAGCCTAGGTTCTGATGAGAAACATGCAACAGATACATGCTTTCTGGTCAAGGGATTGCTGGAGAAAGGATTCAAGGATTGAAAGCTAAACAAAGTGCTACTGGAGCACTGAAATGTAGAGAAATTCATGCCCAGAAATAAAAGGGAATTGTCAGCATCACACAAATATCTAGTGATTAAGGTTAATCAACCTTAAGGGGACCCACATACCCATAAGAAAGAACCCAATTTTATAGAGTCCCAACTATTAGCTTATCTAGCTCTGCTGGGTTTCAGAGTGAATATAAATAAGAAATAGAGATTCTGGAGACTCCAGTTTTTCAACTGTTTAAAAAAAAACAATTCACCAGGTATTTGCCAATACTTAATAAAATTCACACAGCTATTTCCAATAATATAGCATGCAGATTTTCAGAGTGCAATATGTAAAGTTTATTACCACTCACATCGTTTTTCATTTAAAACGATTTCAGTGAATCACCTGTTGGAAGCAGTACTTTGAGGTTTTATTCTCAGATGTAAAATCTTAGTTAGGTTGCAAACACCCAATGCTATTGTAAAAAAGTCTCCAGTGTGAAGTAGATTGGTGAATACACGTCAAAAAAAATCATGATCAAACCTGGCATTTTTGTTGACAGACTTTGTAGTGAGGCCAAAGGTGTAATTAGGCCAGAAAATTACTTTCTCACCACTAGAATTGTTCCCTTCAGGTCTTGAGTTATCAGTCCAGAAAATTTCATTAAACACTAAATTCACTTTAAGACAACTGTCAAAATTAAGCAGAGGTGAGTCAAGTCAAGGTCCTAATATTCAAATCTCTCATTTGGATTTTGAGATTCTATATGAAATAAAAATGCTATAGGCTCATTTTTCTATGAAGACTAAACTTTTTGTGAATTTCAGAAACAACCAGTTCTTTTGGAAAACAGGATAAAGCAGAATAACTAAATACATGTAGAATTTGCAATGCTTACTAGCCATAAATGTTGAAACAATCTCTATTCCCTGTTCAGTAAGATCTTGGTGTGAAAACAATAAAAAATTAAAGTACTTACAATTATTATAGATGGAATCCAAAGAGGGAAATGATACTAATGACATAACTGTGAATTTATCATATTTGCTTTAGAATGTTGGGAGTTGCCTATAGTATATTTATAAATAACGGGTTTACCACATTTTGAGAAAAGTGGAAATAGGATACTCTGGTACATATTTCATAGGTAGGTGAGCAAGAACTCAGCATTAATAAACAAAAAGGAAATATACCTTATATAATATGGTAGGATTAGGAGTGACGCTTTTGTATTTTTCAAAATGTTACAATAATAACTTACAAATTGAATATTTGAAAAATAGCTTCAACTGCTTTTACAAATTATGTCAAACAGTTTAGTGTTTAATATAGTATCATGAAAAGTCTGATCATAATTTCTGGAGCCAAAGAGCCTATGCTGAACTGCTCTTGGATGCCAATTGTGACATTATTTAACCAGGTGCTTTATCAATTGCACAAATAAATAATAACACAGAGATACACTACTAATGAGCAATAGGGTAAATGAAGACTGTAACAGTGAGTTATTAATAAAAGTTAAAAAGTTATTTTTCAATTATTTAGGGTAAAGTAGCATGGGGGGGACTTACGGCTAACACTACAATGTGTTGAACTATTCATAACATTCGGAAATAACTCTAATAGCATAAAACATTTGTCAGTCTATTAATACTGCATTATTTAGTAAACAAAGTGCAATGTAAAAGAAAAAAAAGGTTTAGTAGACTTTTCCACACTCAATAAAGTGATAGCTAAGTTAGAACTAAAATTCAAACATAATAGAATATTAATGAATTAAGCTTGGTCAAGAATTTAAAAATAAAATTTTTAACATCTATCTATCATTTTGCTACCCCTATACCATACTGCAAAATCATGAGACTGAACATCACAACACTTTAAAATGTAATTATAAAATATATAACTCTTCAAAATGTAACTATTTGAAAACAGTCCTTAGGCTTTCCACCAGTATGATGAAGGAAATAAAAAACTATGAAGTTTATAGTTTAAACTATTGACTAAAATGCCAACAACATAAGAATTTAACTTACATGTCCAATACATACGGTGGTGCTGTAAGAAGCTTCTGAAATTAGGATTAAGTATATTAATGAAAATCTGAGGTGTTTTTTTTTTTAATTTGGCTCTTTCTTTTAACAAGTTCATCTATGAATTTTTTTATCCATGAAAAATTCATCTTGTTTCAATTCTGCTTAAAATATTGTTACCCTAAAGAGATTAATGGATTCCTTGGAAATAGCGTAAGTTACAGTGAAAACAAGATTTATAATTATTTATCCTTGAATTCAATCCCCAACTGAGCCCATCAATTTGAGCAGACTATTTAAATTTTGTGTACCTTAATATTCATCTGTTAAATGGGACAGAGAACACCTCCCTCATAAACTGACATGAGAAATAAATGAAATGATACATTAACTGTTAGCAAAGTTCCTACCATGTAGTAGTTACATATTGTTTGCAGTGCCTTTTGTTTTAATGAATGTATTATATTTATTAATTGAATCACATTTAATTTCACAATGTTTTGTCCAGAGACTCTGCTAGCAACTGAAGATGTAGTGGTAAAAATATATATATAGACACAAATATTGATTGCATATATAAAAGAATTTAAAATTTTAAATTAAGTGCACATGTATCTGATAACTTGCTTTTACTTCTATTGATTATATCCTATGTACAAAGTCTTAATAAACATGCATTATAAATGCAAGAATATCTATAAAAGAAACATGTAAGAAGTATTATGTACATAAATTCAAGCAATTACTTGGAAACAAATTCAAATATTTTTCATTTGCCAAAATATTATTAATTGTGGTTTATATCTGCAATACGGCCATGGCTATTCTAAATCATTTGATGTGAATTATAGATTTGAATAACCCTTAGAAAAATGATTTTTAAGAAGTAATGCTCTCCTTGAATATACTAATTGGGTTTCCAAATAAGCTACTTATGAAATGCTAAATCTATGCATTTTATCATATTTATTATTAAAAACAAATCATTTGAACATGTTGATCGGTAATAAAAAGATGACATAAAAATATGTCCAAAGAATAAAGAACACTGCATGTTAGTTCATATGACATTTTAGGAACAAAACAGTGATATTACGTAAAAAAATAAACGGTCACGGTTGCTCATGCCTGTAATCCCAACAATTTGGGAGGCTGAGGAGGGTGGATCACTTGAAGTCAGGAGTTGAAAGCAGCCTGGCTAACACAGTGAAACCCATTTGTACTAAAAATACAAAAAATTGGCCGGGCATGGTGGTGCACACCTGTAATCCTAGCTACTCAGGAGGCTCAGGCAGGAAAATCACTTGAACCCAGGAGGCAGAGGTTGCAATGAGCAGAGATTGTGCCATTGTACTTTAGCTTGGGCAACAAGAGTGAAACTCCATCTCAAAAAAAAAAAAAAATATGAAGCAGCTGTGGATGTCAAATTTTATGTACAGTTTTCTTCCATATAGATAGGAATATGTACTCATGAAAGACTGTAACAAGCAATTTTCAATAATATTTTTCAAAGAGAAACAGAAAAAACAGCAGCACTGTCAATTTTTTTACATGACTAAGATCTCACTTTAAATCTCTCTGATTCTCTTACAGATAAAAGAAACAGGGGCAGATAATGGTAGTCCATGACACGTGTGTTTAATTATAATCCTGAAATTTAAGACATTAATGCATAGAAACTCCAGAAGCAACAGATTCTATTGAATTCAGGCCAAGATCAACAGTGGTCTAGGTAGAATTGGCTGGACAGACAGTCAATATATTCAAGGTAAAATGAAGATTGCTGTTGAGACGATAGGTTGTTATGCTAATGGCAGTGATAATGGTAACAATTTTTATGATCAATTTGAAAAAATCAAAGGAAGGAAACCACCACATTTCATTAAAATAATGGCATTGGTATTTGGGGGAAGTACATATTTCTAAAATGTCTATATTCCAATAGTTTTCTCTCGTTGATACCTACAGTATTTTATTACAGATGATTGATGTGGAACTCACTGTAATTTCAGAAATTCATAGAATATTATTATGTCATGAAATCCATACCAAGAAAGCAATTGCCATTATAAATCAAAAAGACAACTCATTTGGACAGGTCATATGGTAACAGGTTCTCCTTGGAATAGTATCCCTAAATTTAATTTATTCAATAAATTACTTAAAGGTTAGGTATGATGAGATGAATTTCATGCTCAAATAACTTCAAAATATCAGTATATTGTAACATAAAGAGATTAATTTTCTCGGAATTTAGAGATACTTGCATTTATATTCATTTGAATCAACATGGTTCCATGGAATTCTACTTAAACATTTTCTCCCTAATATAATTCCCTGGAATGATTCTATTAAGCAATATAAGACAACAGATAATACAAAGGGCATTTACTGCTATAACAGATAAATGAAGGTATCCAAATAGAAGAATACATTTTAAAAACTTTCACAATGTTACATTTGCAAATTTAGAAAACAGATGTTTTAATAGAAGAACAAACAGGTCCAAAACTTGACTTTTAGGGAATAATGCTTTACTTGAGGGACTAATCATTTTATTGCCTTTAGTATTAAATATTTTATATGTTTAAAGATAAGCTTGATGATGTAGCATCATATTTGTAAATCAAACCCAAAATAATAACCTATATTTGCATAGCCCTTTGGAATAAACAAAGAGGATTCCAACCCCTCTAATCCTCAAAAACTCAATAGTCTTTCTGAAATTACATCCTTACATCCTAGGAAACAAGTGCAAATAATTTAAAAATATACATTTGGAAAAATAGTCTCTCCAAAAGTTTTGCATTTCTGAAATGAATACTAATGGAAATATGTTTTATCTGAACAGATTATTCTATTAAAAAATTGATGTAGACTGTATGTCAATGAATTGAATATGAATCACAAAATTTACATGTAATCGGCAAAAACAAATCAATGACGTGAGAAGAGAATTATATCAGGAAAAAATATTTTATTTGATCTTATTAAAAGATACAAAATGAATTTTTTAATAAAAATAAAGAAATAGGTCCAGCGTGGTGGCTCACACCTGTAATCCCAGAACCCTGGGAGGCTGAGGAAATGGGATATCGCTTGAGGTCAGGAGTTCAAGACCAGCCTGGCCAACATGGTGAAACTTTGTCTACACTAAAAATACAAAAATTCATGGGGCATGATGGTGGGTGCCTGTAATCCCAGCTACTTGGGAGGCTGAGGCAGGAGAATTGCTTAAACCCAGGAGGTGGAGGTTACAGTGAGTTGAGATCGAGCCACTACACTCCAGCCTGGGCAACAAGAAACTCTGTCTCAAAGGAAAAAAAAAAAAATGATTACAATCTGATGCCGTAAATATGGCAAAGAACCCATAATTCCCAGAACTACTAGATTCAAACAGAGATAAATAACTGGTATTCCATGTGAAACTAAGCAAAATATCTGTTTTATAAATCAGCATCATAAAACTCTATCAGATATTATCTTGCTATGTCACACTTTCAAAGTGTTTTGTGATAACGTTAGCTCAGGGGTCCCAAACTCCAGGCAACAGACCAGTACAGGTCCTTGGCCTGTCAGGACCTGGACCACACAGCAGGAGCTGACTGGCAGGTGATCAAGAAAAGCTTCATCTGTATTTGAAGTCACTCCCCATTGTTTACATTAGTGACTGAGCTCCATCTCCTGTCAGATCAGTGATGTCATTAGATTCTCATGGGAGCAGGAACCCTATTATGAATTGCACATACAAGAGATCTAGGTGTGTGTTTCTTATGAGAGTCTAATGTCTGATGATCTGTCACTGTCTCCCATCACCTGCAGATGGTGTGGTGAGTTGTATTATTTCATTAGATATTATAATATAATAATAGAAATAAAGCGCACAATAAATGTAATGTCCTTGAATCATCCCAAAATCATACTTTCCCACTCCCCCAAAAGGTATTCCACAAAACCAGTCCCTAGTGCCAAAAAGGTGTGGGATCGCTGCATTAGCTTACTATGTTCTTCACAAAGTCCTATCAAGTAAGAGATGTAGCAGTATTTATGATGGTGGTTTTTAGATGATAAAGTAGGTATTTCAGAAGGCAGGTTGATGTAGGAATATAATCAACAAACTGTGGTCATAAAAACCAAAATTGACTAGAATGCAATAGGTACCAATACCTACCTATAATGGCTGAACAAGTGAGGCAAGGTAGTGTTCCTCAGTGTCACACAGCTAGCAGGAGGGATGAGGAAGACAATAAAGGCCAGACCTTTTAGTTTCCAATTTAGGAGTCAACTCACAATACCCTTTGGTTTGAAAAATAAATATCCTTTAAAGAAAAGGGTTATAGCCTAATCTACTCATTGTATTGCCTAATCTACTCATTGTATTGTAAAATTAGCCAAAAAAAAAAAAAAAAAATCATGGTAGTCTTTCTAGGAATTAGGTTTGTGGCAACTTCAATTAATGTGAAATGGCACAAAAAAAAAATCTTTAAATAGTTTAGTCTACTGTATATATCTTCAGTCACATATCAACAAGTAAACATGATAAAAAGCTCTCACATTAATTATACTGACTATTTCCTTAATGAAGTGAAAAAGTGTTTGTGTAATCTGATTCAATTTATTGAGTTAGGTTACAGTTTTATCATTTTGAAAATCAGCTTCATTGTTTACTTTACAGTATGTCAATTCATTTCCAACAATTAAATAGCTCAGCATAGAGCCATAATCAATTGAAAGCAATCTCCATTTTTAAGCCAACTACCATTGTAATATGCAAATTTCTGAAAGCAATATTTAACAGTTTGAACATATATTGTAACAGTTGCAATGACATTTTACATCCTTAAAGCTTATTTTGACCCCCAAGTGCAAGTCTATAAAGAGAGTTCAGGGTCATTAAGTCACTAAAAAGTAAACATTTCATAACCAAATTTCAGTGTTATGAAGTAATACTATTAGCAAAATCTATAGAGTATATGTGACTATGAATAGCTTGACAAACTAAGACTTCCTATACCTAAACTATACATTTTAAATGTGATTAATTTTATTTTTAAATCAAATGGAGTTGATTTGAGCATAGAAAGTTAGCAATAATATTGAATAACACTGGGATCAGCCTGTTTAATTACAATAACATTTTACCTTTGTCTAGCTTCATCATTTGCAAGGTGCTATTATAAATTGTGTCATTTGACATTCATGACAATTAGAGAAGCATAATTTTGATATAACAAAAAGATTCTTTTTACAGGTGAAGGAAATGAAGAATCAAAAATTTTGAATGGGAAGCCAGGTGCTGTGGCTCACGCCTGTGATCCCAGCACTTTGGGAGACCAAGGTGGGAGGATCACAAAGTCAGGAGTTTGAGACCAACCTGGCCAACATGGTGAAACCTCATCTCTACTAAAAATATAAAAGTTATCCATGCATGGTGGTGGGCATCTGTAATCCCAGCTACTTGGGAGGCTGAGGCAGGAGAACCTCTTGAATGCAGGAGGTGGAGGCTGCAGTGAGCCAAGACTATGCCATTGCACTTCAGCCTGGGCAATGCAGCAAGGCTCTGTCTCAAAAAAAAAAAGAAAGAAAGAAATTTGAATGGCTCAATTATTATACATTTTAAAAGCCATGTATCTGAAATATTCCTGTGAATTTTGGGGGTTGACTTTTCCCTTTGGGCTTTACTTTTTAAATTGGAAAGTCAAATCAAAATAATTCTAAGTAAAGCTCAAGGTCTTTTATTTAAATACCTTAGGGTTTATGTCATTGTGTTATCATTTCTGATGATGTTGACTATTTAAAATAATACAACACATCCCATCCCTATTCCAAATCCTATCACAATTTTAAATATTTCTTTATGTGATATTCAATAATTGCCATTTCCTCCTATTGACTAATTTTACAGCTATGGAACCCTTTAGGGTTTCTCATGCAAGAAGGGCAGAGAGAACAAAAGAAAATAGATACGTAAAAATCTCTTTCAATTGGAAAAAAAAAAAAATATCTGTTAGCTTTACCATAGTCACAGTTTTACTCAGAAGCCAATTTCCATCATTAAAAAAAGTGTGGCAAAAAGTATGATTGCTTAAAAAGATAAAGCATGCTGCTCTAAAGTAATTTTAAGTTACCATACAAAATGCTAGCAATGAATAGAAGAAAGGGTACTTTTAACTAGAAAGACATCATGTCATATTTGGGTAAAAATTTAAAAAAAATCAAATAGAATCTGCATATTTCATAATTAGAAGGCAACAAGGTGGTCTTCCCCAACCTACCTCCCTCTCAATGCAAAATTGCCTTCAAATTTAACTAACAGCAGTAATTATAAAGTGAGAAAATTCACAGCGATGATTAGGGAGGGAGAATAAGTTTTCAAAAAATTGTATTGTTTCCTACCATAAACAATATAGTCTATTGAATAAGTTAAATAGAAAAACCATGACTGACAACTTTTCATTCCAATATTCTTTTGAACATTTCTGTCAGAAGGAAAAATTGAGGTTTTATTAGTAATCCATTCCATTTTCTGACAGCTCTTCATACAGCAAGTCTCTTTCTTGTGAAAGCCAATGTAGACCTCTCTGCAATTCTAGTCTATTACTTAGCTTTCTGTCCTTAGAAGTGTACAAGTTGATTCTATTGTATCATCGACTTTAAGGTTTTCTATAAGTCTTCTTAAGACTAAACATCACCATCATTTCCAAATTGCAATCAGCATGACTGTTCTCTTAATGCTCATGAGTCTGTCAATGTCTTACTAAAAATTTTGGTGCCATGACTGGACATAATATTCCAGATGCCATCTGCAGTTTAGAGCAAAGTAGTAGATGTTTCCTTTTATCTGGACTTTATATTCCTATTTATTAAGCTTAGGTTTATATTAGCACTTTCCGACATTGTACCACAAAGTTTATTTAAATGGTTGCAGAGTTGAATAAAATTCTTCATCATTTTTCATGCAAAATATGTTTAAATCACGTCTTAAGTTAATGAACGAATAGGGTAATAAATGTTTTGTGACACAAATTATAAGGTTTTATAAACTCTATGATCTTTCTGGCTCTCGCCAATTTCTCTAGAAAGTGTTCCTGTCAACACTTTCACAGAAATTTTACATCTTTACAAAGGACAGAATAAAGCTGTGAAACTTATTTCCAAAAAGCATGGAGAAAACTTTAAAAATTCCAACATTTTATGGTTAAATCTGTAATAACTAACCTATAGCACATCATTAAGGGACAGAGTTAAAGCTTTGAGGTTAGCCTCAGAGGGGAAAGCCTATGAAAGAGAGAGATGAAAAAAAATACTGTTTATCTTGTTTTGCATTAAAATGAACAATGTTTGTATTTCTCACGTTTCTTGGTTAGGAAGGGACGGAAGATCATAGCAGCACCTCCTACTGGCCAAAAAATTATAACGAGCAATAAAAGACAGGTGGCACATCCATTATGTAACCAAGGGATTAGAACACTAAGAATTTCATAAATAAATGGATATCTGCAAAGCTACAGAGCCCCAGGTAATCTATACAATAGCCACTATCACAATCAAAAGTTCACTCTGAAAATCTGATTTGCTTTTCTTAATGTAAATAAACTTATCGTATAGAAGTAGGCATCATATTACTAAAAGGAGGCAAAGAATACCTTCCAATTAGTCAGTTAGGGACATTAGCAACTTCATTACGGTAAATCTACTGAGAGAAGTGTAAGCAGATTGTAATTCTTAATACAGACCAGTGTAGGCATATGAGACTACAGAACTCAACAGAAATTTGGAAGAGAAATAAATTAGGGAAGAAAGTATGGTAATTTTCTTCTAGATTAAGTAGATGGAGATTGTCCAGAAGTCTAGTAATATGTGGTTATTTAATTACGTCTAAAAATAACAGATCATTGCTCTAAGATATTAGAAAGAAAACATTTTTATGAATATCAATGCTAGTAACAGACCTGGGGCATATTGTGATTTAACAGAAGTACTCTGTTATAATATATTACAGAAAAAAAAGAAGTAAATATAGTTCTTGTGTAGTTCATCATAACGAGAGCTGTATTTATGTTCAGTTAAATTAAGGAATGTATTTCATGTATTAAATTAATTATATATCAAGATACTGGGGGTACAATGAAAATTCTAATCTTTAAGGATTATATAATATAATACAAATGTAGATATATATACACATATATATTGTAAAGAGTTATATGTTCCATGCTGCTATGTTATTTCTATAAATATCACTTCTCTAGAGCATCAATTTAGAGATATAAATTCCATCAACTGTTGATGATTATGTTTAAATGTAACCATCATAACCTATAAACAAACAAATAATGCCTTCCATATACTTAGTATACCTCCATGAGGCTCTAGACACTGCATCTTTAACCTGGAGCCTAACTGTGCTTAATGGGATTTTAGAAGCTACATTTACACACCAGTGTTTAAATCTGTAATCGTAAGGTATAATACTTCCTCTCAGAAATCCTTTACTTAACATTTATTAGCCATATTCATTGAACAAATATTTAGTTTGAATATCTGCTCTGTGCCAGGCAATATTCTACACACCAGGGATACCAATGTGAACAAAATAGGTCAAAATCTTCCAGAGGCTACGTTTGTGTGCGTGTCTACCACACGTCACTTGGACTTCTCATAATACTTAGCCTAGAAACTTGCCGGGTGCGGTAGGCCGCCAATGGCCTCCAAAATCAAGCCCATGTCCTAATTCAGGAAACCTGTGAATGCTACTTTGTATGGAAAAAAAGTTCTTTGCAGATGTGATTATGTTAAGGATCTTAAGATAGGGAGATTATCCTGTATTATCTAATGTGGCCTAAATACAATCACAAGTGTCCTTACAAGAGAGTCAGAGGGAGATTTTACACACACACACACACACACACACACACACACACACACACACACGAAGGAAACATTACCACGGAGACAGAAATTGGAGACAGGCAGCCACAAAACCAAGAAATGCCTGCAGCAACCAGAAGCTAAAAAAGGCAAGGGCTGGATTCTCCTGGAGAGCCTCCGGAGGGAGTAGTCCTCTGACACCATGATTGCAGCCCAGTGATGCTGATTTTGGACATGCAGCCTCCAGAACTCTGGGAGTATAAATTGTGGTTTTGCCACTAAGCTTGTAGTAATAGGTTATGGCAGGCACAGGAAACTAATAGAGTGCTGCATTCAAGTTTGAAACTAAATAAATTGCTTGATGAAGTCTAATGTTTAGGTTGGCCTTCCAAAGAGTAAAAAAAAGGAAAACGTATCATTTAATTTTTCTCTTCAAGAAAAATACAAAGGGAACATGGATTAAGTAGTTATAGGTTTAATGTGCTACCCTCAATAAAATGTCTAGTTATCAAACCTCACAAATGTTCCCTATATAAATATATAAAGACATGAAAACACATACAATCCTATTGTATAAACATCACGTGTTTAAATAGTTTCTATCAGATTTATTCTTCAGATATGGTGTGCAGTAGATTGCTATGTTTAATTTATTAGTGAAGACAAACCATTTGTGGCTGTTTGACTTGTGCATTTTTCTCTTTATGAACCCACAAGTTCTCCTTACTTGTGAGTGTCCCAGTTAAATACAGAGCATTTATTATAACCAGTTTCTCAACAAACAAGGCATAGGTGCTTTTTGCTTTTTGTTTGAAGGAGTCTTACTCTGTTGCCCAGGTACCTCCTGGGTTCAGGCGATTCTCCTGCCTCAGCCTCCCAAGTAGCTGGGATTACAGGCGCCCACCACCACACCCGGCTAATTTGTGTATTTTTACTAGAGACAGAGTTTCACTATGTTGGCCAGGCTGGTCTTGAACTTCTGATCTGTTTAATGGATTTAAACTATTACAAAATGCTGATATTAAAAAAGAGGTTGTTTAGATATTGTTGCTGTTTACTAACATTTAGTAGAAAAAAAGAAAAATTTGAAATATGTTTTTGGATTAAATATCTACATGAGAGCATTTTTCTTTAAATGTTTTAAAGATAAGAAAGTTTCATGAGATTAACTCTAGATTAATATTACCTTGGTCCAGTATTTTTTCCAAAATGATAAACTTGCAAGGTATAAATTCTTACATTTTAAGCATAAGGTATGTGTGTATTATTGCTTTCTTTACGCTGAATTCATATTAGCTACATGTCTACATGATCACAATGAGAGAAAAGACATATCCAAGACACAAAACTATAAATCATTCATTTAATTCGAGTGTATTTTTTAAAAAGATATTAAATAAGCTTTTATATGTCTAAGGCAAATACTTGGGATTCAATTAATTCTTAATATTTGTATAAAAATTGTATTTTAAAATTAATTTGCATACTGACTTAAAGATAAAATCAGAAAGCTGGCAAATACACTATCCAAATTGCATTCCTGGACAAGAAGGGAATATTTTGAATTCCTAAATAACCCCTTTTTTAATTTTAAATAGACATCATTTTATAAAAAGTATGAATGTTACTGGAAGTCTGTTGCTAGGATGAATTATTCCAAACTGGTGGTTATTATCAGAAATGATTTATGACAAGTGCTCAGTCAAAACAAATGTAGTGACCACAGCAGGAAGTTTTGCCTTGTGTGACTCTACAAAGAACTTTCTTTCTTTCATTAACTTCAACTTCTGGTTGCTATGGCATCCAGTGACAACCATAACTTTTAGAAATTATCACCATCTGCCCACGCTCCTTTTAAGGTTACACACGAGCCCACTCAAGCAGCCAAAATAACACATAAAATTTCCAAAAGCAATCTCAATGTTTGTTGTTTTCTTTTCTTTTTGTTTTTGTTTCAAGTATAGATACCTAAATACTTAAGACCGGAAAAAACATTTTTTTACAAAATAGTCTTTTTTTCCTTCCCTTCCTTCCCCCTTTCCTTCCTTCCTACTGGCTCACATACCCTGTTATAAAAAACTAATCCCTCCTCCTTCTTTCCTTCCTTCCTTCTATTCTTCCTCTCACTTTCTTTTTCTCTTTCTTTCTCTCCTTATTTCTTTCTTTCCTTTCTACTCTCTCTCTCTCTCCTTCTTTTCTTCCTCTCTCTCCCCCTTCCTCTCTCTCTCCCTCCCTTCCCTTCCTCCTTTCCTTCTTCCTTCCCCCTTCCCTTTCTTCTTTTCCCTCCTTCCTTCCTTCCTCTTTCCCTCTCTCTCTCTCTCTCTCTCTCTCTCTCTCTCTCTCTCTCTTTCTTTTGCTCAGACTTGAGTGCAGTGGTACAATCACAGCTCACTAGAACCTGGATCTCCCAAACTCAAGTGCTCCTCCTGCTTCAACCACCTCAGTAGCTGGGACTACAGGCACAGGCCACCACACCCAGCTAATTTTTTTTTTTTTTTTTAATTTTTGTTAAAGACTAAACCTTGCTGTGCTGCCCAGGCCGGTCTGGAATTCCTAGCCTCAGGCAATCCTCCTGCCTCAGCCTCCCAAAGTGCTGAGATTAAAGGCCTGAAACCCGGCCCCAGCTTAACACCCCCTTTCTAATCCAGTTTATCCTTCTAACGATCCTCCATTTCTTCATTCTTCTCTAGAACATGGCTGCTTAAGATCTTTTTCAGTATAATGCTTAATAAGCTTTTTGAGTTCCAAACATATAGGAAAGAATAAAAGTAAAATGAGAAGAAAGACATGGTGATTGAAATAAACAAAATGATCTAATCATTTTGTTTATTTTAAAACAAATGAAAGATCATTAAGGTGAGTCAAATTGAAAATATCTTTGGTGTCTCTGTTCACTAAGCCAGGAAGTACATAATGTATTTCAGAAAGAGTTCTTTCAAAAATAATTTAATATTTTGACTTGGGACTTTGGAATATGACCTTCTTTTATTTAGAAACTCTACTT